>NC_088866.1:43675570-43976250 GCF_032884065.1 Artemia franciscana | reverse complement strand
GGAATTTGTTATGGGGGAAGAAAATTTCCATGAAGGGCGCGCAGGATTTACTAGCATTACTTAAAAAAAAAAAAATGAAAAAATAAATATGAAAAAGTTTTTTTCAGCTTTAGGTAAGAAGCAGCATTAAAACTTAAAACGAACAGAAATTATTGCCCATATGAGGGGCTCACCTCCTCCTAAGACCTTGCTCTTTACGCTAAAGTATTTTTAGTAATTTCAACTATTTACTCTACGGCTTTTGTGATTCAGGGGTCATTCTTAATGTATTGGGACAAAATTTAAGCTTTAGTGTAAAGAGCGAGGTACTGACAAGGGGGTGAACCCCCTTATATATGTAATAAAAACATGAGAATACAAAAGTTCTTTACGTAAGCTAATTTATAAGTTACGTATATCTTTTACTAATAAAAAGATTCGTAAAAAATTAACAGTTTTAGTTGCCTTTTTAATTAACCGAAGATCTGAGGGCAACTAGGCTTCCTCCCCCGCTCTTTTTCTCAAAATCATTCGATCAAAATTATGTGAAAGCCATTTAGCCAAAAAAAAAAAAATATGTAAATTTCGTTTTAATTATTCCTCTGCAGAGGGCCAAAATCAAAACATGCATTGATTCAAAAACGTTCAGAAATTAGATAAAAAAAAAACAATTTTTTTTAACTGAAAGTAAGGAGCGACATTCAAACTTAAAACGAACAGAAATTACTTCGTATACGAAAGGGGCTGCATCCTCATCAACTTCTTGCTTTTTACGCTAAAGTTTTTTACTGTTTTAAAAAGAAGAGTTGAGAGAAAGAATCAAACTTTAGCGTAAGGATCGGGGCGTTGATGAGGAAGCAGCCCCTTTCGTATACGAAGTAATTTCTGATCGTTTTAAGTTTTAATGTCGCTCCTTACTTTCAGTTAAAAAAACTCGTTTTTTTTTTATTTAATCATACGTATAGAGTAATGGTGACTCACTTATTAAATCAAATAGTTTATATTTATTGGCTATCTCAGGAAGTTGATATCTTAAACTTAGTCTTGATCTCTCATTTTTAATAAAAGGAAAAAGAAACTTATTCCTTGCTCTTGATAAATGGCTATGTTTATTTTCCACCAAGAGTTTCATGTCATTGAAAAAATTATTATCCCTACGCTGGATTTCTAAAAACCATATGCCTATATTAAGGAGAAAAATTTATTGTAAATGAAGAACATCAAGAAGTAAAAAAATGTTTTATTTTCAAATAATTCTTTTGTCTTCTTAGGGTGTGTTAAAAAAAGGTCCAGGATTCTTATTGACTTGTTTTCGACAATTTAGAGTCTTCGTAAATGTGAATGGAATCTCAACATCCAAACGGTCGGGCAATATTGAAAATAGCTTTCAACTAATAACAAATATAATTTTCTCATTATTTGGTAAGGAAACAGGAACTTCACTCTATGCAAACAACCGAGATTCCTGGACACTGTTACCTTGGTGGGAAAAATAATCACAAGTCCTAGATACATGATTGACATAACCGGAACGGATTTGCTCTCTTTGGGGCAGTTGGGAGGGGGGGGGTGGTTAATTCTGAAAAATTAGAAAAATTAGGTATTTTTAACTTACGAACGGGTTATCGGATCTCAATGAAATTTGATATTTAGAAGGATATCGTGTCTCAAAGCTCTTTTTTTTAAGTCCCGACCGGATCTGGTGACATTGGGGGGAGTTTGGGGTGGGGAAACCTAAAATCATGGAAAACGCTTAAATTGGAGGGATCGGGCGAAACTTGGTGGAAAAAATAAGCAGAAGTCTTAGATACTTGATTTACATAATTGGAACGGATCCGCTCTATTGGAGGGGGGGAGTTAATTCTGAAAAATTAGAAAAAAAGACGTATTTTTAACTTAAGAAGGAGTGATCAGATCTTCATGAAACTTCATATTTAGAAGGAACTCGTGACTCAGATCTCTTATTTTAAATCTCAACCGGATCCAGCGTAATTGGGGGGAGAGGGAAGTTGAGGGGAACCGGAAATCTTAGAAAACACTTAAAGCGGTGAGATCAGGATGAAACTGGATGGGAAGAACAAAAACCTGTCTAAGACACGTGACTGACATAATCGGACTGGATCTGCTCTCTTTGGTGGAGTTGGGGGGGGGGGGGGTAATTTTGAAAATTTAGGTATTTGTAACTTACGTAAGGGTGACCAGATCTTAATGAAATTTGAAATTTAGAAGGGTCTTGCGCTTTAAAGCTCTAATTTTAAATTTAGATCAGATCCTGTGACATTGGGGGGAGTTGGAGGGGAAAACCGGAATTATTGGAAAACGTGAAAATTGGGTTATTTTTATTTTTCGAATAGGTGATCGGATCTTAATGAAATTTGATATTTAGAAGGAATTCATGTCTCAGAGCTCTTATTTCAAATCCCGACCAGATCTTTTGACATTGGGGGGAGTTGGAGGGGGAAATCTTGGAAAACACTTGGAGTGGAAGAATCGGGATGAAGCTTGGTGGATAGAATAAGCAAATGTCCATGATACGTGATTGGAGGAGCCGTACTGGATTCGCTCTCTTTGGGGGAGGTGGGGGGAGGGGTTCCGTGATTTGGCGAGTTTGGGGCTTCTGGACGTACTAGGACGATGAAAATTGGTAGGCGTGTCAGGAAGCTGCGCAAATTGACTTGATAAAGTCGTTTTCCCAGATTCGACCATCTGGGGGGCTAAAGGGAGAGAAAAAATTAGGTATTTATAATATACGAGTGGGTGATCGGATCTTAATGAATTTTGATATTTAGAAGGACATCGTGACCCAGAGCTTTATTTTAAATCCTGACCAGCATTAAGCCTCTTATTTTCCTTTTAAATCAATCTATTGATTCATAGAATTTTGCTGGAGCTCATACCATATGATCTCTTGGCTCTTCTTGCCTCGTCACAAGTGTCATATGAGCTCTTGTTTTTTAAATAGATAAACGAACGCCCAAGATAATTCACATCCAATTTTGTACAGCGCTCGCAAAAATGATGCTACTATTCCGAATTCATTGACAAAATATCAAAGAATTTACTTGTCAGAGTTAATCCGGCTGAAAATTGTATTGTGCAAATACAGATGTTTACTGAATGAATGTTAGTTCAGAACTGAAACTGAAAAGCACATTCTTTTTTTACATTGTAGATTCTTTCTCCTATCTTGATTAGCCCTAACAACCAAATTATGAATAAAAGTCAGAATAACAACTTCTGATCTAGAGATATCGTAAGCATAAATTGCTACGATTTCCTGATCTGAAGATATTGTGGACATGAATTTCTACGATTAAAAAAAGAAATATGGAATGTTATTATTATTTTAGGTGGGACACACAAGGAGATTTCAGCACGACTCACTGCCTACCCGTAGTTAAAATTAAGCTTTTTGCTGAGGCAGAGGGAATGTTTGCGCTAGAAGATAAGGAATTGGGCAAAGTTTTCATACGACCAACGCCCCTCTCGTCCAAGGTAAGCCATATTTTTTCATTGTATATTTTGATGTAATTTAATCATTGGATTTTAAATGATACATAGAAAAGCCACAAATTAATACAAAACACTTCAGTCATGGGAAATTCAAAAACATAAGAAAGTTGGAAACAAAATCTAGACTTTACCGTAGTTCTTCCTGTGCCTCCAGTGGCACCTAGGGATTCAAGAAGAAGCTGTCAATTGTGTACCTACTACACTGCTCTGCTGCAATGGTGCGCTCCTATTTTGGCTAAAAGGGAGTTTGGTGGCTCTTCAGATCATTTCTATGTCCCAGTGGTTACCAAGGTAGTGCTGCATTGCAGACTTTGAGGCTATACATTCATTTGCACTCTCTGACATTTGTCACGTGAGATTGACCTATCATCCTATGGATGCTTTGATTTGCTATTCTCTGTAGCCAGTGGGTGTTAGCAATTCTTCTAGAGCATTTTATTTATGAGAAGATTTTTGTATTTCTAGTTAAGTTGCCAAAGGTCAGCTACAGGGAGTGTAACTGTAACTGGTATAACTTTTCTGTAGAGAGAGATACTAAATGGTCTGTCATTAACAGTATCTAAGTCGGCTAAAATAAAAAAAAAACTTCTAAAAACTGAGGATATCCCATGGGTACTTCCATTATTTAGTATAAAGGGTGTATCGTTGTCTATAATGAAGGTGCCCTTCAGAACATCGACTTCTGTGTTTTTCCCAAATAACTATGACTATTTAAGTTTCTTACAACTGCGTCAACTATATCTTGATCTTCTATTATTTTTAGTCGAACTACTACAAATCCATCTTCCATAAATTAGATCATATTAACCTTGCCAGAAGATGCGGAAATGTTCGCAAGTTACCTGTGTATCAAGTTTTTCTGTAGCCATTTCATACGTGGATATGGGAGAAGTCGTCGGTTCACATTGGAATCCCAGCTGGAGAAAATGTATATGTTTTAGTGGTTGATAGCTGTATTGGGTGTCAATTTTCGAGCCGTGTTGCTTTCTCTTACTCTCTAAGCTCGGTTGTCGCCCTCATACTTATTAAAAAACAGTATGTATCCTATGGCTGATGTAGAACTAAAATCCTGGCAGTAGTCCCGTATTTATGACATTGGGTAAAAATTGAATCTACTGGAAGTGGCATGGGACTGCATGTCATAAATATATAAATATTCTAAAGGGATACCTTTTTACTTACATCCCCCTGAAATGTTTTTTTTCTTCTGATTTTACAATACCATTAAATAGAATAGTTATCAGTAAAGTTCCTTATTCTCACTTGAAGCTCATCACCTATGTAATTATCCTCCAATGTCAGTTAAAAACTGACTCGCCGAAAAGCATTTTATCTCTTTCATCAATTACAAGTAGCTTTATATTGCTAGAATCCAAAATGAGTCTTCCATATTGGTAGTTCTTCGCTTTACCCTAATTTGCTCAATCGTTCGACCATGGGTTCCATCAGCAACTTTTACTCCTTACTTCTTATTGGGTTATGCTTCTACCTCCAATGAAATCATGACATTCCATTTTTATATATTGGCTTAAACTCTAATAATCTTAAAAATTTGTTGAGCCAGTTCTCAGGCTGTTGCAAGAATGAGGGCTTGACACTCTTTCAAAATGAATTTACTAGCTAATGTACTGAGATTGAAAAGCTTGCAATTTTCCTGATGCCAGACTTTGCTTGAAAGAACACATCCCTTTCTTGTAGATATGGCATAATTGCTTTCTGTTGAACGGGAGGAAGTGATTCAAGCCAGATGGTTAAATACTCCTCTGCAGATCTTTTCTCAAATGTATTTTTTTCCAACTGCTGAGACTTGGAAAATCCTTAGCAAATAGTAACTTCCCACTAAGGGGTCCTCACTACGGGGGTCGCTATAAGCACCTCAATCAAAGTTCTGAGTCATCTTAAGTATTTGTATATTATGTATATTTATATGTATGTTCGGAGACCCCTCTCAAGCTCTCTATTTAGTATAAAAAACTGCAAAGCGCAGGTTTTGATTGTCGTCACGTCACTCCGTCAAGTAAGTGAGCAGCTCGGGTGATTCGCCCTCGCAAATAGCCTTTATATTTTCGGTAGTAACTTCACCGGACCTTTAGCTTTTGGCTTTCTAGCTTTTGCGAACAAGTCAAGTCCTGTGTCGTATGTGGATTACATCATTTTGATCGTAATTTTAATCATTTTTTCCAATTAAATTGGTTTACATATAAACCAATCAGTCATGTTTCAAATGGTTAAGCTAATGTTTGATTCAGTAGCTTTGTTTAGAGATCACGTTTAACGACTGATGTCATGGAAAGCTACCGAATGTTTCCCTTCTACTTTGTTTATTAAAAGCTGATCAATCTATCTGTGTCTCTCATCAGGTGTTAACTACAGAAGACGTTTACAGTATGTACCGATAATGTTTATTTGGTACAGCAGTACAGGAATTCACAATAGAAATATGCACTTTATTATGTTTTTGCCTGTCGTCTGAAGGCATCTTGACTATTTCATTTTTAGTCCTTTATGAATTGTGCTATCTTTATTTATTTTCTTTCAATTTATTTCAGTTACCAGAATGGCATAAGTTAGAAGTGGCCAAGAATAGCATTGATAAGAACTTAAAAATAAAAGTAGCCTGTCGGGTTGATAAGCCTTTAAATATGAAGCATTGTGGTTATGTCTATGCAATGGGAAAAGGTGTGTGGAAGAAATGGAAGAAGCGGTATTTCGTATTAGTTCAAGTGTCTCAGTATACATTTGCAATGTGTAGTTACAAAGAAAAGAGGACAGAGCCGCAAGAAATGCTGCAGCTTGATGGCTACACTGTTGATTATATTGAACAAGCTAGTGGTATGTCTTTATTATCTTTAATTTTACTCCAGTAGAATCATTTGTTTTGACCTTCCAGGTCATTTTAAGGTTTAATTATTTTTAATTAACCTTTTTTGAACCTTTGAACCTTTAAAGGTTCAAAATGGTTGACTCTTGACTTTGTATGTACCAACGTTGAAGTAAAACCAAAAGCGAGTTGAAGATACGACAGAAAATTTTGCCTTTAAACGCCAACATTTTTATAATTCACGAATATATTTTAATAAGTTCATTCTAAATATAATAGCATTTTTCATGCTCAAGTTTGTTAGCGAACACCAAATTCTGAGTGCTTACCCACCAAACCGTCGGTGCTTTGAACTTAACCTTAGCAATAAAATCTGCTTTTATTCTGCTTGCATTACCAGTGCACTGCTTGCACTGGTAGATCCAGGGGGGTGGGTTGGGTGATCATGGGTCCTCCTCGACGATTTTTCTAGTGCCCTCTTTCCCTGTTTTATCTTATTTACTTTTTTTTATAATAAATTTTTCAATTTAGTCAATTATTGGCATCTTTTTCACATTGTCCCCCTTCCCCAAGATTTGGCTCATTTGGGCCCTTGTCAAATCGGGCCTCTCCCAAGATTTTGCTCTAGATCCCCCCCTGACTGCTTGTAAACTCTACTTTTAATCTCCTCCATTGCTTGTTTTATAGACTTGGTCAAGTTGGCCTCTGAACTGCTCATTTTATCCTAGGCTGGATAATTTAATGGTGATTATTATGTCATAAAATGAGGTCTAGATTAGGTATAAATTCTCATTAATTTTCAAGCTTCCCTAATGCAAATCCTCAAAAAACTAACGTTCCCACGAAATGCCTCAAAACGTAATTTTGATATCCGACTAGATCTTGACACTATCAGATGCGACCTTTTGTTTTTGAGCACAAGGGCAATCTTTGCCCAAAATTGTGAAAGTAGGCCAAGAAAAGTGAAGGGTAATTTAGGAAGAGTGCGTCAACGAATTCAATGAACTACGTAAAGGAAGGACGACATAGTAAAACCTTGGAAACAATTACAACGGATCATTAAATCAGTTGCTTTAATTACTAAGAGTAAAAAATCCTCAAGCCTTGAACATATATTTATATTTGGCTTCTAATTAACAACATATATTAAAGAGGGATCTCCAAAGGGATTGTGCCATGTGCTTTAATTGTCAATGGTTAGCTGTATAGCATTTTTGTTTGTAGCATAGTCTATTGTAGAAAGTGACTTAAAGGAGAAAAGGCTACTTATAATTTAGCCCTGAAAGTTTCAACTTAATACTCTAAGCCGTCCCTGAGATGTTGCTTATTAGCCCTTAACCTGCATACACATAGTGTGTTTTGATTTGATTCAACCTCCTATCAAGATTCTCGGGTATTTTCACCTTATTTTTTAGTTTTAGCAGTAGTAGTGGTAGCAGCGGCAATAGTAGAAGTAATAGTATTTGCCTTTTGGTTTAGTGCTTTTTGCTAGTTCAACCTCCTCTCAACGTTCTCTGAGATTTTCACCTTATTTTTTTAGCTTTTGCAGTAGTAGTAGTAGAAGTGGTAATAGTAGAAGTAATAGTGTTAGCATTTTGGTTTAGTGCCTTTTGGTTAGTTTAAGCTCCTCTCAATATTTTCTTAGATGTTCCCCTTATTTTTTTGTTTTTAGCAGTAGTAGTATTAGTAGCAGTGGCAATAAGAAGTAGTAGCATTAGCCTTTATGTTTAGTGCCTTTTGACTAGTTCAACCTCATCTCAACGTTCTCTGAGATTTTTACCTTATTTTTTTTTAGCTTTAGCACTAGTAGTAGTAGTAGCAGTGGCAATAGTAGAAGTAATAGTAAAATCCTTTCGGTCTGGTGCCTTTTGGTTAGTTCAACATCCTTAATAACATGCCTTGTAAGTTTTAATTTAATTCTATAAGCTATTCCTAAGATATTTCTAATATTAACAACCTTCATGCACATAGTGTGTTTTAGTTTAGTTCAACTTCCCCCAATATTCTTTGAAATTTTAACCTTAATATCCTTAGCCTAAATTGTAGTCGTGGCAGAAATATTAGCTGTTGTTGTAGTAGTGGTAGTAGTAATAATAGTATTAATAGCATCAGTAGTTGTAGTAGCAGTGGTAGTAGTACTAGTAGTAGTAGCAGTAGTATTAGCAGCGGTAATAGTGGTTGTATACACATATTGCAGTCTGGTTAGTTGAGTATCCCCCTCATGAGGCTCTAAAAGTTTTAACTCAACACTCTAAGCCGCTCTTAAGATATTGCTGATATGTCTCAAACCTTAGCTGTTGTAGCAGTCAGAGTAGAAGTGGTAGTTGGTGTTGTATTAGTTTGTAGTTGTAGTAGTAGAGTACGCATATTGCCTTTTGGTAAATTGATCCCTCCCCTTATCATTCCCTGAAAGTTCCAACTTAATACCCTTAAGTTGTTCCTGAGATACGTCCTTTTTAACAACCTGAATCCACATTGTGTGTTTTGATTTAGCTGAAGACTTCCATCGACTTTCTCCAGAAAACTTCACATTAATACCCTTAGCTTTTTGAATACCAAGGGTCAAACATGCCACCCTTCTGCTATAATAAATACTAAATGCAAACAATTGACAAATTGAATAACTTATAGCCCTTGCTTCAATGGTTGTGGGAGATGTCATCTCCAGAGTTTATTGGACCTCTCAACTATGCTAAACAAAATGGCAATCTCTAAATTCTAATTTTCCAATCGAAGCAGTTCACAGTAAATTCTTATGTATATATTTGGGGCACAGGGGCATTCGCGTGGCAGTATAGCTTATGAAACTGATATATCTCACAATTAGCTTTTTTACAATTTCCAGCCTTTTAGCTATCTCAGAATTTTAGTATATCGGTCATATCCAGGCCAAAATCGGTGTTTTACTGCACAAAATAATAAATATTTACGCTTTGGTGTGGCCTAATTTCTTTTTTCAAGTCCCCAGTTGGGGGTGCTTTGCAAATCATTTGTATCAGATCAACGACGCTTCTTGACTATTAATGTCCGTGTGTCGGCCCTGCTGTGTGTTGATACAGCCAGGGTCGATCTCTGGGTCCCGTATTACCAAGCTGAGGTCAAATGCGCTGTGTCACCAAAGGACGGCACTTTGTCAGATACTTGAAAGGGTGTTGTAGCTTTAAATGTTTCTTTTCGTTCTTCTAATATTTGGCTACTAGTGGCCTCACATGATCTTTAGCGAAAACAAAACAAACCAGGACAAAAAACAAACAAACAAAAAAACAGAAAATAAACGCTTGTTTATTTCGTAAAAATACTTTTTTTATACAATTTTTGGATTTTTTGACTTTTTTTATTTTAGATCTAGAATTCACAGATATGTTGAATTTCATTTTGTAGACTTCTTTACAATAACAATCTTTGCTGAAGCTGTTTTCTTATGCTAAACTACGTCAAGCTACTTGTATTAGCTACTCGTAAGCAATTCACTTTTCATGTTTATATTCCGAATATAGAGAATCAAGTGTGTACGCGTCCATTTTTTCGTATGCACTCAAGAATAAACTAAATTTACTGAGGTAGAATCACGAAACTTTATGCAGAATAATTTTGGAACTCTAAGGGATAAAATAGAATACCCAAATCCACAATAAAATTTAGATTAAAGAAAAGAAATATAACGTCATTATAAGATGTGTCTGAGAGGCGTAGTCAAGCTGCTGGGCATATTGAGCGAAATGAGCAGAATGGAAGTTTTAATTATTAACGTTGTTATTCACTTTTCTTATGTATGAAAACCAGTACCACTGAGAAATAGACATGTACAATTGATGATAAGTTCTTATCCTATTGGAATTATTTTCCTTTGTTTCATTTTGTTAAAGTTATATCTGAGTCCTTTGTTTCTAATTATTAACATTGCATGTTTTTCATTTAATCGTTTTTTATTTTATCTTTTACAAGCGAATCTGATGTTTGGAATGGGTAAGTTTTACAGTAACCATTGTAATCTTAATTTAACGTTGTTGGTTATATCGTTTGTTTTATCACCCCTCATTCCTTTTTTTTTCTTTTTTTTAATAGATGGAAGGAACAAGAGACGACGAAAGATAGGGATGAAAAGATACTAGATGCTTTCAAGGAGAAACCGGTAGACTGGTAACCCGCCTTGAGTTAAAAAAATAATAATAGAAATGTCCACTGTTCATCCTCCCCTGTTTGCCTAGCCATAGAGCCTTTTCATGGAGGAGGGGGTGTTTTTTAGATATTTTCAATAATTTGTTGCTGGATAAATGAACTCTGAACTCTACGTTTTACCTAGGTTTCTCAAGTTCAAAAGTTATATTGATATTTAAGAAAGAAACGTAATAATGGGAGAATAAAATGATGGATTTGAACAGTTTTCGAACGTCACGCAGAAAAACTGTAAATTTGGGCAAGATCAGACAAAAGACTAAAATACAAACAAATCGTAACTTAAGGACCTCTATTTGGAAATTTATGAAAACTTACACCTTTTGAAAAATCTTTGCACGCCCAAATGTAGGAAGAGTTGGAAATATAGAGAGATAGCAAATTGACGGACAAAAAGAAGGAGGTGGGGAGAGAGGGAGCATAGAGGGAGAGGCGCGCACTGACAGGTAAAAGTACGGGGAGAGACAAATAGGGATATAGAGAGGTCAAGAGACACGGAAAAATCAAAGAAAGATAACGTAGACCGTTTTACAGCACGTGGTTCTTTAAAACGTCAAATTTTTATCTTATATTACTTATTAGTAATTCATTCACCTTTCTATATCATTAATAATTGATCGTATATCAGAACCTATGCTTTATATAGGATTTTTCTAGTTTACAGCTACCGGTGCAACCATGATAATAACTCGTTATCAAGCTTCCTCAGGTGTCGTCTATTAAGTATCATCAGCCATATGAAACTCAGCCATATGATTTCAAACGTCCATTGTGGACATAGAATTCTTCCTATTGCTAGTTACTGCGATTTAAGGTAATAGACTTAATACCATTGAAAAGCACATATATCTAAGGTAGCCTCTTATTTAAATTGGTAGCGTGCAGGGATTTCCACATGTATGTTCGAAGATAAGGGGACACTAGAACCATTCTGTGCTGATTCAGAACTTTTCATAATTTTGGAAATGACATTACAGTCTCCATTACCATCAGGAACATCAAAATAAGTGAAGAAGTAAGAGAGTAAGAGAAGAAGCCTAAAAGAAAAATATGTAAAGATGCATAATCCTTTGAATCATCCTGCCTGTGTACAAAGAAGGGCTTTTATATCCTTGTTTGATAGGCTTATGATTGTTTATTGAAAAGATCACTCTCTTCAAGTTGGATTATGTAAAAAAAAATCCCCCTGTGAGAATTATTATCCCATTAAGGTTGTGGAGAAAATAATAGAGCTCATCAAACAGTTCGTGGTAACGAACTGTAGTAAGGAGCGACCCGGCTCAATAGTAACCAAAACTCTAAAAAATAGAATTTTTATACCAATAGCTACATCAAAAGAATTGCATTTTAATATTGATTTTAAATATATAAGTTTCATCAAGTTTAATCTCACCCATCAAAAGTTACGAGCCTGAGAAAATTTGCCTTATTTTATAAAATAGGGGGAAACACCCCCTAAAAATCATAGAATCTTAACGAAAATCACACCATCAGATTCAACGTATCAGAGAACCTTCGTGTAGAAGTTTCAAGCTCCTATCTACAAAAATGTGGAATTTTGTATTTTTTGCCAGAAGGCACATCACGGATGCGTGTTTATTTGTTTGTTTTTTTGTTTTTGTTTTTTTTCCAGGGCTGATCGTATCGATCTAGTTGTCCTAGAATGTTGCAAGAGGGCTCATTCTAACGGAAAGGAAAAGTTTTAGTGCCCTTTTTGAGTGACCAAAAAAATTGGAGGGCACCTAGACCCCCTCCCACGCTAATTATTTTCCCAAAGTCAACGGATGAAAATTCTGAGATAGCCATTTTACTCACCGTAGTCGAAAAATCATATAACTATGTCTTTGGGGACCACTTACTCCCCCACAGTCCCTGTGGGAGGGGCTACAAGTTACAAACTTTGACCAGTGCTTACACATAGTAATGGTTATTGGGAAGTGTACAGACGTTTTCAGGGGGATTTTTTGGTTAGGGGGAGGGGTTGAGAAGAGGGGGATATGTTGGGGGATATGTTTGGGGAACTTTCCATCGAGGAATTTGTCATGGGGAAGAAAATTTCCATGAAGGGAGCGCAGGAATTTCTAGCATTATTCAAAAAAAAAAAATAAAAAAATAAATATGAAAAGTTTTTTCAACTGGAAGTAAGGAGCAGCATTAAAACTTAAAACGAACAGAAATTATTACGCATATGAGGGGCTTACCTCCTCCTAATACTTCGCTCTTTACGCTAAAGTATTTTTAGTAATTTCAACTATTTATTCTACGGCTTTTTTTATTCACGGCTCATTCTTAATGAATTGGGACAAAATTTAAGGTTTAGTGTAAAGAGCGATGTACTGACGAGGGGGTGAACCCCCTCATATATGTAATAAAAACATGAAAATACAAAAGTTCGTTACGTAAGCTAATTTATAAGTCGTGTATATCTTTTACAAACAAAAACATTCGCAAAAAATTACAAGTTCTAGTTTCCTTTTTAAGTCAAAAAATCGGAGGGCAACTAGGCTTCCTCTCCCACTACTTTTTGTTTCAAAATCATTCGATCAAAATTATGAGAAAGCCATTTAGCCGAAAAAAAAATATGCAAATTTGGTTATAATATTTCCTCTGTGGAGAGCCAAAATCAAAACATGCATTGATTCAAAAACGTTCAGAAATTAAACAAAAAAAAACAAGTTTTTTTAACTGAAAGTAAGGAGCGACATTAAAATTTAAAACGAACAGAAATTACTTCGTATATGGAAGGGGCTGCTTCCTCATCAACGTCCCGCTCTTTACGCTAAAGTTTTTTACTGTTTTAAAAAGTAGAGTTGAGAGAAAGAGCCAAACTTTAGCGTAAAGAGCGGGACGTTGATGAGGAAGCAGCCCCTTTCATATATATATATATATATATATATATATATATATATATATATATATATATATATATATATATATATATATATATATATATATATATATATATATATATGTTTTACAACCATTTCATTTGGTGGAAAACCATAGACAGCATTAAGAGTAAGCATAGTGCATACTTCATTACATGTAGAAGGGTTGAACCATCTATAATCTACACCATCTGGCCCAGTAAAAATGAACTGCATGTTTGGTGGCTGTTGTCAGAGTGAAGTAGCAAGCTGATTTGCATCATCCTCCACATCATCCATTTTTTGTAACCTTTGGCATAGTCTTTTGTATCTCATAATATTTCTTCCAAGAGATTCATTAGATTACAAGAGATCCCATAACTTAAAGGGTGTGCAAGACATTCCACAACAGCTTCATTGGGGTCTCAAAGTAGATTTGGCCATATTTGGTGGCTCAGTTTCACCTTCAGTAATTTGTGATGGATATGCTGCTAAATTGATTTTGTGATAAATTGGTCCTGCTACTTTAAAGATGTATATATTACAACTATTTATGGTTTGATAATTTTTTAAATTGAATCAAGCTAGAGAAAAACACAAGTTCAAGTTTCAAATATGTTTATGAAACTCTTCAGAGAGCAAGTGACATCTTAAAAAAAGTCAAACTAATTCATTTAGAATTTGTGGTGGTGATAATGCAATTTAACGATGCAAGCTGCAATCTCCAAAGGAATTATCTTTGTTTTCTACTCTTTCCTTCAGAAAATAGAGGGGTTCACAGTGAATAAAAGCAGTGTTGAAGGGTCCCAATGACATATATGTAACATATAGTGAGTTTGTGGCATTTAATTAGGCATGTTGCACTTTTTTTTCTTAGAGTGGTTTACTCTTTTACTAGAGAGGAGTCTGAAACAATCATGTGTCAGTCCTAAGTTGAAAATCAGTTTATTTGTGTCTCAGACATGTTGTCTGATTTTGCTCTCTGGTTAAAGCCAGTGAGGAAAGTACCATTATCAGCATATTCAATGCTAGGAATGCTAATATTGCTGACAAACATTGGTGATTCCAGACATATTTGGCAATTTTCCATGTATTCATATGCTACTCCACATATTCTCATTGTAGGTTCTCTTTAGCTCAACTATTTTTATTGGGATACCCTTTTTGACTCAAGTTTGCCACAGCAAGGGCCATAGTATTTTCCTTTATCTTGTTTCTTTAATGTGGGGAATATATTCTGGAGGACATATTCAGCATCCCAACCTGTGCCATGTGGGTTTGAAGGTCTTCAACAGGTGTTGTGCCTGGCTCATAAATTTCTGCTGCCAAGGAGTCCTTGATTGGGTTGTCAGGGCTTGAAATTAGTCACTTTTTTGGCTGAAGTCCCTTCCAACTCCCTTTTTATGCCAAAAGTCCCTATTTGGGAGTTTGGTATGTTTGAAAACTGAAGCATGATCTATTTGAAAGACCCTCTTTAGATAATATAGCTTCTTCACAAATGTGGTTGCACTAGTCTCTTGGTTATGCTGTTGCAGTTCAGAAAGAAGCAACAAAACAGTGGGAACTTTGTCGTTGGCCAAAGTGTCTATTAATTGTTGTAAAATTAATAAACTAATTACAGGATGAGTGATAAGAGTACCATTTACGAAATATTCAGATGTCAAAATTGTAATGTTTTCCCTGGTGTGTTTCATTTTGCTTGTCTTTCAGGTCTCCCAAGTGTATTTAGGAAAGACAATGAGTAACTGAAAGTTTTGTTGCTCAGCTGGCTAACTAAAGCAGGCAGGAGTGGCAGAAAAATAAACAGATGGTGTTGGATGGGTGATGATGAATTTTCTTTTTTCTACAAAATTTGCAGGAATTATTTTAGCTGTCATTAAGACTTTTATGCCTTGAATCAGCCTGCTTTGTTGGACAAGCACTAGAAACAGGTTGCAGTTCATGTCAATCCATTGTATTTACAATTGTGCAGTTTGGCTAGGCAACAGTCCTCATTACATGAGCCATCAGCTTGCAATGGAAGTAAAACTCTTTAGATGTTTCACTACAAAGATACTGCATACTAAGTATACATCATATGAGTACTCAAATCCTTGCAACCTTCTGTGTCTACAGCTTAAAGTGACAGAATCATTTATGTCTTTGAAGCCATATTCTTTGGTAAGTTACTGCCCAGGATGTTGATGAGTGTGAAGAAAGATATGTACATAATAACTGATGCACTTCATCCACACTGTAAACATAATCTTTTGAAGGACATATGTGAAGCTTACTTTGTTTTTGAGTTAAAAAAAAATATTACAAACAGTGAAGCAAAAAGAGAGCCTATAGAGTGCGCTTTTTGCACTCCTTATCAGATCAGGTTTTAAGCCATCATCTGCGGACCTATTTCATGGGACACGCTACTGGTGAAAAAGTGATAAAAGAAGCTGATGTCCTGCATTTGAAGTGAGATTACCTCTTGAAAGATTAATAAAGATTGGTAACAATGGTCCTAATAGCAATAAAAAGGTAGAGTTGTAAATGAATGCATTGCTACTACTAACAGCTACTAGTCTTGAATAGGATTCTATTAACATTGGATTTTATCCAGGAAAAAGAGTTTGTTTAAGCTCATTTTTGTTCTTGGTTTGTGGGGCGGGTTTGGCCTTTATTAGGTAATAACCATTATGTGTGAGGTTTTACTGCAGTAGTACAACATTGTAATTTTTGTTTCTTTCCTGTTTGCTTCCTATAATTAATTTAAGAAAGAAAAAGTGGACAAAATATTAGGATTTTACTCTCCTCATCCACAACCAATCTTAAGAACAATCCTGGTGGCAAAATATAAGAAAAAAGTAGTCTCTACATTCTAAATAAGTGACGTCTGTGTTCAGAATTGTCACTTTAAAAGTTTCAAGCTCCTTTATACTGAAATATGGGATTTTGCTATTTTTGCCAGAAGGAAGAGCACAGATGCATGTTTATTAGTTTTTTTGTTGATTTTTTTCTCAGGGGGGATCGTATCAAAATTCGAATGGAAAAAAAGAGTTCTTGTGCCCTTTTTAAGTGACCAACTAAATTGAAGGGCAGCCACACTCGTTTTTCCCCCAAAATTATCTTATCAAAATTTTGAGATAGCTATTTTGTTTACTATAGTTGAAATATCAAATAACTATGCCCTTAGGGGTGGAATGACCCCCCACAGTCCATGGGCAGAGGCCTGCAAGTTATGAAATTTGCCTGTTCTTTATGATATAGTATTTGTCATTGGGAAGTATACAGATACTTTTCGGGGATAGGGAGATTTTGTGCTTAGGATGGATTTCTATAGGGAGAATCATCTTTGGGGAGGAAAATTTCCAGGGGAAATTCTACTCTGGAGGGATTTGACAGAATTTCAAAACAAAATTCTATCCAATTGTCTTACATTCTCTTTGAAAATATAACAGTTCAGAATAGAGATGAAACCTTGTAATTGACAGTGAAACAAATATAAATTTTTTAACTGGATATTTTGGACACATATTCGGTGTCTGTCATATTTTCTTTATGGAAAGGCAGTGTGGTCATCAAAGTTGTCTACATTCTCTTTGCCAACTCCATTTCGCTTGTGGAGATGCTCTGGAGGGATTATCTGTGGGTTATTTCCCGCGAGTATTAATATAAGAAGTTAAAGTCTTTTTTACATGAAAGTATGCTAATGAAAATTTTTCAGCCTGAATCGTCTGCAAGAAATTTTATGGCGAAAGGGGAGAAATTTTCAGAGAGGATTGAATTGTCTGGAGCGAATTTGACGGGCGGGTGGATTCGCTTTATTTTGGATGAAAATTCCATCAGAAATTTTCTGTGAAGGGGGAGGGGTATATTTCATGGAGTGTGAGCCAGATTAACCACCATTATTTTGAAAAGCAATCAGATATTAAATAAAAACAGTTTTTTTTACCTGAAAGTAAAGAGTAACATTAAAATCAAACAAACAGAAATTATTCCGTATATGAAGGGGTGCCTTCTCCTTAATATCTTGCTTGTACCCCTTCCGTCACGTGCTGTGGGGGCTTAAGTCATCCGCGAAGAGATATTTGTTATACTCTTCGACCTTGCTTAGCAAAATAGCTATCTCAAAATTTTGATCAGGTGACTTTGGGAAAAAATGAGCATGGGAGGGTGCCTTTCACGCTCAATCACTCCTAGGAAGAAAAAACAACCAACAAATAAACATGCATCTCTGATCTTCCTTCTGGCAAAAGATACACAATTCTACATTTTTGCATTTAGGATAGACGAAAATAGCGACAAAGACCACACTGCCTTTCTATATCAAACAAACACAAAGTAGAAACAATAGGGAAAATCTTCAAGACAATGGAAATCAAATCTGTGGATATTTTGGCCCTATGTCCAAGGACCTTCTTCAGCACATTAAAAACATTAAAAAACAAAATAGAAGACAATTACCACTTAATTCAGGTTTCAGAAAAAGGAACTGGTTGTGTAGTTTTAATGACACTAGTTAAAGTTTGTAATAAGTTTTCTGTGTATTTTCAGATTCGCGATTCTTTTTATCAGCAAAAAATGGGTTGTCCATGGGGGCACCTTTATCCGGGCTACTGGCAAATATTTATGTCGAGAATCTCGAAAATTGGGCATTAAATTCTTATTTTTTTAAACACGTCTATTGGGGTCGCTAAATGGATGACGTAATTTCACTTTGGAATTTTCTAGTGCTCTTTTTAGGAGTCAAAAGTGATCGGAGGGAAACTACCTCCTGAGTATTTTTCAGCTGGGAAGCTGAACTTCGGGGCATCTTGAAATTGAAAATAACATCAAGTTGAAATTGAAAATAAACTACCGTTTTTAGATGTGTTAATTATTCGTAATACTGGTACACTGGATTTACTATCTATCGAAAGGCAAAGCAAAACAATAGATATCTTCATTTTAATTCAAATCACCCCCTGCAAGTCAAAAGAGCAGTTGTAACTTCTCGCATTGGTTGTGCCCTGAACAGTTGGTCCGATTCGTATATAAATGCAGAAATAAACTTTATCAAAGATATTCTTTTTGGTAATGGATGCCCCATTTGTTTTTGTCAATAAGATAATTAACCATATACTAAAAAGACGTTCCCGTAAAATCGAAAGAAGATATTTCACAATGTGAGGCTACTGATAAGCCCTCAAATATTATCTATCTTCCGTATATCCCAAAAATCACAACAAATAAAAAAATATTTGCAAGAAAAATAATCTTTATGTAGTTTTTCTGGTATCTTAAATTCCGGTAAAGATAAAACCCCAGTTACTCGCCAAAGAGGGGTCTAACAAATATCTTGTGATTGTGGAAATGACTATGGCAGGACTCATCAGAATCTAGAAAAATTGCTACATCAGCATAAAAAAGACATAGACAAGGCATTAATTTCAAATAGTTCCAACAACTCTTTTGATTCTGCTTTAGGTTAGCATATATTTAATAATCCCTCCCACAAGATACTTTTTGAAAAATCTTCACTCATCAGTAATGATTTGGGGATAAAATAGGTAGTTCGGGAATCAATCGAAATTAGTCTCAAAATAAATAATAATATTTCTTTGAACAGGGACTTGGGGGAGTACTAACTAAATTCTTTAAACTCAAACTTAATTAAAAATGATCTAACAAAATGTTTTACTAAACCGATTTATTATAGTATTGACCCAGTTACGAAAAGACCTTTGAGAAAGTCTGCCAAAAACGCTAGGTTGGCTCTGAGAACTTCCATTTAATCATTTTGTTCTGTTTTGTTTGAGTTAATTTATCATCTCACTTCATTCTATTGGTTAGTCCTGGTTGAACTTCGTTGAAGTAAGGATACTAGGGCTGTTTTTAAAAAGTTTTTTTAAAAACATTATTAGTTTTAATTCTCACATTTTGATGTAAGTTTATTTATATATATATATATATATATAATTTTTTTTCCTTCTCGTATTGTGCTGAAGATGGCCCTTGGACATAGGGCAAAAATATACACATATCTGATTTTCACTGTCTTGAAAAGATTTTCCCTATCGTTTCTACTTTATGTTTTTTTGCAGATAGGAGCTTGAAATCTCTACAGTAGGATTCTCCAATACGCTGATTCTGTGATGCTGTGATTTTCATTAAAATTCTATGACTTTGAGGGGGTGTTTCCCCATTTTGTGAAAATAAGGCAAATATTCTCAGATTAATAATTAATGATGGGTAAGAATAAACTTGGTGAAACTTAAATATTTGAAGTCAACCCATTAAATCTGATTTTTTGATGAATCAATTGGTTTATTATTGAGCCAGGTCGCTCCTTCATTCTTTGAACTGGGGTTATTTAGTTTGCTAGGGTAGTCACCATTCCACCCCTTTGAGATGCACTGAAGGACACCATTTTCAGGGTGTAGAGTTGGGGACAAGACGCTTATGCCAAGTCATACTGCCCACCACCACTATATTGACTAGGAATATGATCTACCACGAAATTAATACCCTACGCTGTACTATAGTTTTATGGGATGGGGGGGGGGAGAGGAGAATGCTTAATACTTGAAAAGATACATTCAGCAATTAAATTTTCCCGATACTTTTTTTAGGAAATTATCCTTCCCCCGGTTCTTAGCAGGCATGCGGATACAATTTTGTCATACTGTTTGTTAGTTCCTTTTATGGAACAATTATTATTTAATTAAGGATCTTATCTTGCTGTGATATGAATATGTGATCTGTATATGAAGGGTTTCCCCCTGCTCAATACCTTGCTCTTTACACTAAAGCTATTAGCACTTAAAAAAACAACAACTTAATATTCTAATTAAACGGCCCCTGTGTTTCAATGGACGCTCTTAAAGAATTAGGACAAGCAGTCAAACTTTAGCGTAAAGAGTAAAGTATTGAGGAGAGGGCAATCCTTCATATATGCAATCATTTCCATTTGTTTTTAAAATAGTGCCAGTGAATCTGGCTAACCCTGGATGAAATATATCCCTTGCTCTCATGGAAAACTCTTCTGTGTAAATTTAATACAATGCAAATTGCACCCCCCCTCCCCGTGTCAAATTTCCTCCAGACAGTTCTATCTTTGCGGAGAATTCCACCTTCCCTGTGAAATTGCTTGCGGACGATTCAGCCTGGAAGATTTTTTAGCATTCTTTCATTTGAACTTTATTTTTTGATCAGTTCCTCAATCACTCCAGAAATGCCCCGTTCTGTGAAAATTATTTCTTGGGAATTAAAGCGCGCGGGAAAAGCCCCTGGATAATTCTTCCGGAAGATCTCCACATGAAAATTTAGCAAAGAGAATGTAAGACAGCTAAATGGAATTTCGTATAGTAATTCTGTTAAATACCCCAGTGTAACATTCCCCCTGGAATATTTACCCCCCTCTCCCCACAAATTTTCCTCCCCAAGGGAAATGTAGGATCCCCATTATATTTGAAAAGGATCCCCAAGGATCCTATAGGAATCCAGCCCAAGCCCCCCCCCCAAAAAAAGACCTGTTTACTACAGGTAATTTTGGGAGAAAATGGGCATGAGAGGTGGCCCAGTTGCCCTCCAATCTTTTTGGTCAATTCAAAATGGCACTTGAACTTCTAATTTATGTTATAATGAATCCTCTCCTCATCTTCAAGGACAATTATTTCAATACAATCAACCTTGGGTAAAAAAAAACAACAAACACGCACCCATGATCTGTCTTCTGGTAAAAATAGCAAAAATCCACATTTTTGCAGATACGGGAAACTTCTACAGTATGGTTGTCTGGTATGCTAAATCTGATAGTTTGATTTTCATTAAGATGCCTTTAATTTTGAGGGGTGTTTCCCCCCTATTTCAAAAATCAGGCAAATTTTCTCAGGCTCGTAACTTGTGATGGGTAGCACTAATTTTGATGAATCTTATATATTTTTAGTCACCAAAATTATTTAATTCTTTTGATGTGTCTATTGATATTAAAATTCTGTTTTTCAAAGCTTCGGTTACTATTGGGCCGAGTCACTCATTACTTACAGTTTGTTACTACGAACTGTTTAATGAGATAACAGTTAAATAGTGCAAACTTAATGCGAAACAATTAAAATTTTAAGACGGGCTCGACTTTACTCAAGTCTGAATAAATCCCCCCCCAAAAAATGTTATTATTTTCCAACACTGTAGGAGTTGAGGTAGGACAATAGCCCCATCCTGTTTATTTTGGTAAATACGGATGCGTGGAAAAGGTTAGAAACAGTGCTTTTAATATAACTATGGTTTACCCGAGATTTCAGAATTATAGTAAATGACAGTGAAGTAACACAAACCCAACACAAAATCATTAAAACTAACACAGGCTCGGTTGTACCACAATCTAACTAGGCAATGTGTTTAAGTATTTAACGGTACGTGGAGCACTCACAAAAAGATATATTGCCCTGTTTCAGGACATTCATAGTTTGAATCCTTACTATTTTAGAGTGATATTTATTTTTGGCTAAAAAATAAATGCGTCAGTTTTTTATATAAACGAGACACATTACACGGTAAACATCCAACTTCATGGAGAGAGTACCTCAAATTTTCCTCCGTTTTTAGGTGCCACTTTTGGCTGTTGGAGCAACAAAACGGTCTAAAGTGTGAAAACTGACCTATCTTTCCCAATCTCCATTTCAAATAAATTTTTTTTTACAGATTGTGTACAGTATGTTGGTGTGACTAATAGAATGGCTTTCAAGCGTGGCTTCACCACCGCTATGAGAGGAGGGTTCAGGAGATATTTCATTTGTCAAAATACAAGAAAAGAGATTTTTTAGACCAGTTTTTCTAAATTGTTCTGAGGGAGGAGGCTTGTTCAGGCTGATCTTAAGAGGAAGCGTTTTACCCCGCCTGGTTCAAAAATAACCCTTAAAGATAAAACGCGATTTACTAACTTCTCTGTTAGTAGTTATGACTCCCGGGTGACTTTTTATCAATTGAAGTATTATGAATGCAAGATTTTTTGAACATAACATGTTTCTATAATAATGAGGTGTAAAAAAGAAAAATAAATGAAAAATATAAGCTGGAACAGTATTTTTTTTTTTTTTTTTTTTTTTTTTTTTTTTTTTTTTTTTTTTTGCCACATAAGATCCCGTTGAATCGACAGTTTTCTCTGGTAAATTAATTAATTATTTATTCATAATCCACACGCCTAAATAAAGTACAAATACGGACATTGGCGTAGTTGCAGCATTTTTATACTACGCCACTAAATAAGGAGTAACAGTAAGAAAAGACAAACGCTAGAGAAATAATGCACAATCATCACAAACGATGATGACGTTATAAACGCGTATAAGCCATAGCTGAGAGTTTGCTCGTCATATCTCTGATTTTGAAATTGCACCGTAAACGCAAAAATTACTTAGAAGAAAGTGCTTAATATCCAGGAAGGAATGTAAAGAAGAACTCTACAAAATCAAAAATAATTTATTTGTATTCTACTAAATGACCATTCCTAAGAATTGGGAAAATATCTGAAGCATAAAGGCCAGAAGGGTCAGAGAAAGTGAAGTGGAATTCAGCCAGAGCACGTTTATCATATTTTCCTTCTTTGCATTGTTTTTTTTAAACAAATATCGGCAATAATTTGCTAACTTAATCTTGAAAAAATGTTAATTAAGACACCACATCTTTGGGTATGACCAACGAAGGGCGTATCTATATAATTTAAATGAAGGGAGTAACAGAAGTACAATTACAGAGGATTATAGCTTAAGAGAATAATCTGTGTTATCAAAGTGCTACTCTTTATCTGTCTTTATCATGTTCTTAAATTTTTTTTTCAGATACTGATCGAGCTAGAAAACACGGGATGGAAGAATTTATATCAGCGGATCCCTGTAAATTTATTTCAGACTGAACGACCCATATTGTTCAATAGTATGCTCTTATACTTTGCTTTATTGATAGAAAATACAACAAGTATCCACATACTCAGAGGGGAAACTCCCTTCAATACAGTTAATGCCCATCACCTTAAACAACAAGGAGAACCACTTATTTCCTTCGGTAGCTTATTTGATGCATTGTCTTTTTTCTTTTTCTTTTTACTTCATCACTATATATGTGAATTTTTCAAGAATATAATTTTTGAAAAAAAACAAAACGCATCTTCATATACATTGTGATGTCACATTTGAGTGATTCTACTGCCGGACTCGGGGAGATCCTAGATTAAATACTCGATTTTAAAAAAGTCAACTGAAAGTACATGCAACATCAAAACTTGAAAGGAACAGAAATTATTCCATATATGGAGGAGGATTGCCCCTCTTCAAAATCACGCTCTTTCCAATGAGGTTTTTCAGTATTTATAAAAAAAAAAAGGTTTCTTAGTCTAATTAAACAGCCTTTTTGTTTCAAAAGTCATTGTTAAAGAAATAGGACAAAAAATATAAACTGCTGAAAAAGCGTGAGATACTGAGGGATATATAAGGAATGATTTCTGTTTGTTTTAACTTTTAATATTGCACCTTACTTTCAGTTGAAAAACTGTTTTTATTTTTATTGTTCTTCAAATAACGCCGGGAAATTCTTCTCCTCTTCCATGAAAAATTTGTTCCCCGCAGGAAAATTCTTCCCTTGAAAGTTCCTCCAACGTAAAATACCGCCACCTGAAAAATTTCCCTGGACAATTCCATTCTTGCTGAACATTCATTCTGCAAAATTTTTTGCGGACAACTTCGCCTGAAGAATCCTTCTTAGCATATTCTCATCTGAAAAAAACTTTAATTTTTGATCGGTTTGATCGGTTTTCAAATTATACAGGAAATCCCCCAGTCCATGGAAATATTTTCCTGGAAATTCTATAGGCTTAAGCCTAGAGTTTGAGGGGGGGTATTCTGAGATTTAATGGGGGCCCACTTGAAAATTAGTCTCTCTAAAAAAATATTTTTCTTTGTTAGAGCTTTTGCAAGTTTTGTTTAGAGAATTTGTTTCTATTTTGGATAGTTTATATCTTTTCTACTGGAGATAAAAGAAAAAGATTGTTTTTTTTTCCAAAATCTAGAGAAGTTTTTTTTCGAATTCTTGAACGAAATTGTTCAAAATTTTTTTTTAAATCCAGTATGTTATTGTTGCCGCCAATTAGCACCCAAAATTAAGCATGTGATTCTTGGCTCTTTAATAGTTAAAATTTTCCCACATTAAGTTTATTCTATGTTGTCCTGCATAAAAATTTCTCACATTTTAGCATAGAAATAGAGCAAATCAAAAACATTTTATTTGTATGTTTGTTCTAACTAGATAGATCATAAATCTAGTGCCTTATATCCGGAAAATATACAAAATAAACATAACTAGGCTTTTATTTTATTTGCTTAGTAAGATTTTTATTTTGTTTTTAAAATCTTGTTCTTAAAATCAGATTTTATTTTGTTCTAAAATATTACTCTTAAAATCTTAAAATGTTACTGTTCAGTAAAAAATATGAAAGAGAACCTATGAAAATAAATGGTATAAAACAAAAATGAACATTATTTGTTTACCAAGAATCCTGCTCAACCGAGTACAAAATAATTTTTTTTATTAATAATCGTATTTCATGTATTACTTCCTTGTGACGAAGAGAGGTGAACCTGACTGTCTTTGGTTCAAACACCAGGTCCGATCCTCTGCGTGGTCACAAGGTGATAGGTTTCTTATTCGTCCGTAATATTCTATTGAAGAGCTGTAGTACTTCTATTGTATACATCTATTGAAGCTCTTAGTAGGGATTATTTTAATCATAATTTTAGACATTCCGATGCATAGTACAGAGATTACAAAAATCACCAATTTCTATGTATACTGTCTAAAAACTTGCCCTTCTTTTAATCAGTGACAAATCAATCGACCCTCTTCCATGAAGTATAACGTCATAATGACAAATTGCGTAACTAAAAAGTAAATACACTAAAGTGAATTAAAAAAAACGTACTCTATCAAATGAAACTATCGAAATTTACTAGAATTTATTTATTGGATATATATTTTCTTGATATGTCTTTTAAATTTTTATTGAACCTGCCCCGTCTCTCGAAAAAAAATCTGGATGTGCCCTTGCCTGTGACACAATAAAAGACCTTCATATAATTAATATAGGATTGGTTTTCTATACAGAAACGAAAAAAAAAGCATAACAATAAAGGTTAGGTCATTTTGACT
Organism: Artemia franciscana; assembly: GCF_032884065.1. Lineage (NCBI taxonomy): Eukaryota > Metazoa > Arthropoda > Branchiopoda > Anostraca > Artemiidae > Artemia > Artemia franciscana. The sequence goes on along the minus strand of NC_088866.1, from coordinate 43,950,744 downwards.
TGTGCAAAGATCTTATTAATGCAGTAAAAAAATATCCATATTATAGAATTGTTTCCTCCTGGGACTCGTTGTTATTTTTGCTATTGCTTATCTTCTAGCTGGAGATTTCTTTGCCCATTATTTTCATTTGGGATTTCATTCGTTGCGATGCTGATTGTTGCATGTATTCTAGCAACAGATATCATTGTGCTTCATTTTCTTGCATCATTACCTCAGACATTTTCTGTGCCTTTTGCCTTTGCTGTTCGAATTCATTCAAAATCGTGTATAATTTTCCATGACGTTATAAGCACCAAAATCACTTCTTTCTTTACTTCCCTAGTCGTTATATTATTGCTTTGATTGCGGTGTTACATGAATGTTCCAATGCCTGTGATCTCGGAAATATCTAAAGTACGGATTGGCATAATCATTGTTTTCTCTTTATTTTCAAGTCCTAGGGTAGCATATCAGCAATTATTGTTAACTAAGAAATCCTGATAAAGTTTCATCCATATAACGACCCCAATAGACTCAAGAGAATCTTGAGAATTGGGCATTGAATTCTTATTTTTTTAAACACGTCTATAGGGGTCGTTATATGGATGACGTAATTTCACTTTGGAATTATAGGGAAGCTGAACTTCGGGGCTTCTTAGATCATCTTAACACTTATGATCGAAATTTGCAGTTCACCCTAGAAGTTGAAAATGAAAATAAACTACCGTTTTTAGATGTGTTAATTATTCGTAATGCTGATAAACTGCATTTTACTATCTATCGAAAGCCAACACAAAACAATAGATATCTTCACTTTAATTCAAATCACCCCCCACAAGTTAAAAAAGCAGTTGTAACTTCCCTCATTGATTGTGCCCTGAATATTTGCTCCGATTCTTATATAAATGCAGAAATAAACTTTATCAGAGATGTTCTTTTCGGTAATGGATACCCCATTCCTTTTGTCTATAAAATAATTAACTGTAGAATAAAAAGACATTATTGTATAATCGAAGAAGATACTTCACAATGTGAGGTTACTGATAAGCCCTCAAATATTGTCTATCTTCCGTATATCCCAAAGATCACAACAAAATTAAAAAATATTTGCACAAAAAATAATCTGAACGTAGTTTTTACTAATAATTTTAAAATCATAAATTCTTCTTTGGCAGTTACTCGCCAAAGAGGGGTCTGTCAAATACCCTGTGATTGTGGAAATTGCTATGTCGGCAGGACCATCAGAATCTAGACAAACGGTTACAACAGCATAAAAATGACATAGACAAGGCCTTAATTTCAAATAGTTCCAACAACTCCTTTGATTCTGCTTTAGGTTGAAATATATTTAATAATCCGTCCCACATGATACTTTTTGAAAACTCTTCACTCATCAGTAATGATTTGGGGATAAAACAGGTGGTTCGAGAATCAATCGAAATTAATCTCAAAATAAATAATAATATTTCTTTGAACAGGGACTTGAGAGAATACTCACTAAATTCTTTATACTCAAACTTAATTGAAAATGCTCTAACAAAATATTTTACTAAACTGATTCATAATAGTACTGAACCAACTACGAAAAGTACTTTGAGACAGGCTGCTAAACAAGCAAGATTGGCTCTAAGAAATTGCATCTAATCATTTTGTTCTCTTTAGTTTGAATGAGTTTATATTCTCATTTCATTCTTTTCGCCAGTCCTGGTTGAACTTCGTTGAAGTAAGGATGCTAGGGCTATTTTTAAAAAGTTTTAAAAAGTGTTTTGAATTATTTAGTTTCAATTCCCACAATTTGATGTAAGTTCATTTATGTATATATATATATATATATATATATATATATATATATATATATATATATATATATATATATATATATATATATATATATATATAGTTTCTCTCTTATTCTTGTATTGTGCTGAAAACGGCCCTTGGACATAGGGCCGAAATATCCACAGAACTAATTTCCACTGTCTTGAAAAGATTTTCCCTATTGTCTCTACTTTGTATTTGTTTGTTATGGAAAGGCAGTGTGGTCTTCGTCGCTATTTTCATTTGGAAGGTTGTTCGTTAAAAATTTAAATTTAAGATTGATCTTGTTGCTCTCTGACTTTCCATTAGTTCTTAATTATGCTCTCACAAATAATTATAATACTTTTTCTAAGTTTTTTATGACTTCAATATAATCCGATAGCAGTTTCCTTCTTTTCTGTTCTTTTCTATGTACCTGCAGCATGTTTTCTTGACATAGCGTAAATTGGAAGATTGCTGCCTTCACAAGTTGTAAATTATGACTACTCCAGTATTTTGCATTAGCTTCCTTACATTTGTCAATTAAATTCTTGTAAACAATTCTAAATTTTTCTTTATTCACTTATGATTGCTAATATAATTTCTACCAACACTTTTAATTTTCCACTTGTTTAGAGTAAGATCCTCCGTCGATCTTTCTTTTAGTATGATCCCCTTTTTTTAAAAGCTATCCTTTGTTATGGAAACATGTATTGATCCAGTTCATAGATATGTCAGTTATATAAGAAAAGACGTTTTCCCAATAACTTTAATTCCTTTCCCATTAATTTCCCCCGCATTTGTTCTGTCTTAATTGAAACATAAGTAAGCTAAAAGACTTGTCTTAGAGATTATTTTTAACCTTTTCGAAGGAATCGTTTTTATTTTTTTTCAGTTTTCTAGGATGGATCACTTATTGATTGATAACAGCATCCATTTCATGGAAAGTGTTTATAGCTTTTTCGGTACTAATAGAACTAAAAAGCAGTTTTTGACCCAGTGAGTCTCCATTGCGATGTCCCTAACTAAATTGAAAATAAAGTCTATAATAAATGATAAAATTTTTGATTAAGATTGTGAATAAATATCGGAGTAATTTATACAAGGCCGCATACAGTATTTTTTTAGGGGGGGGGGGTATTTTTATTCGAGAAGGGAGTTACAGATAAAGCTCATCATGTTTTCTTATGTATTTTTGTTACGTTTTTACCAGTTGGACAAAAATTTCGGGGGAGGGGAGGGGTTAAGCTTCCTAACTCCCCTTTGTATGGCCTTAAATATATATACTAATAAATGCCGAACATTTTGATTTCACTCTCGGAAGGATTTGTCAATAATAAAAAGAAAAAAAAGAAGATTAGACAGTTAACACGAATAAGAAAATAGCATAAAGTCATAAAAAGAGGCTATACGACAAAAGGAACCAAAGAAAAGGCGAAAAATGACTTTATATAAAGTTTTCTACCGATTTTGAAAATTCTATTTTATTTGTTCCTTTGAGCATGGTTTTTGAATGGTTTCCTACCTCTTAGGTTTTTTTTTTATCCTTTTAGCTCAAGTAAGATTGTTTATAAAAAGATTTAAAAAGCAATTTGTCGTTAAATAGTTCATGTTTACACTGCTAATTGAGGGGGAGAACTCATAGAAGCCTGAACTTTTTTTTATTACAATTACTTTTTCAGTTTCTTATTAATCTTTTCAAGTTTATTTATGTTTGTAAACTGTGCTTGGAATATTATTCAAACGAATCGGGTAAAAATACTAGTCAAAGATTTCTAATTTCTTGGATTTTGTAAGAATATTATTAGTTTCTAATTTCTTAGCTTTAATAGAAAGATAAATGAAAAATTCTTTTTTTCATTAAAATATTTTCTTTTCAGACGTGAAATATAACTTTCATCTCGGCTTATTTTAACATTGCTTGTATATTCCTGCAATATTAAGGGAAGTTCTTTGACTTAAGGTTACAGTGTTAAATTTAAATATACACCGACATTTTTTTTTACCTTTGTTTACTAACACTTATTCAACAGGTGTCAAATTTTAATAAAATTAAAAAAAATTATCTGGAATCAAAGTCGAAAATAAAATATTTTGTTCTTTAATTGATTTTAAAGAAAAGATCCGTGAAAAATAAAGTGTGATTTAGACTAATAAAGATAAACACTGTAAATAAAGATTAGAAAATAAAGATAAAGACTATACATAAAGACTAATAAATAAAGACTATAAAACTTTGCGAGATTTTTGCTTATAAAAAATATGTAATTTAAATAAGGATACATTTTGACTTTTATCTTAGGCTGATATTGCGATATGAAGGTCCAAAACCAAAACATAGAAAGCAAGTGCCACGCAAACGTTGTTTTTTTTCTACTAAAGTAGATAATTTAGGGTTTTAATTTTTCCCGTCCTGACACATAGAATAGATGGATATAGAAAGCTGGGAGAGGGCTCATTGGATCAGAAATCTTACCTAGTGCCATTTTTTCGGCCAACTTATTTTCATTTCTTTTCAAAAGAAGAAAAAAATAGCTGACTGGTTCTCCTTTTCATTTAGTAATACTCTGTTTTGGTGTTACCCAATTAGCTACTATAAATTACAGCCGAGAAGCCCTTAGCTTGAAAAGCCATTCTATGTCTTATAAATATAATACAATACGAAGTTCCGAGGAATCAGTAATAAGATATTTAAATTTTTTCACTGCAGAACATTTCCTTTAGCTTGAAATTAAAATCTAATTTTAATTTCAGGACAAACTTATGGCCGAATTAAAATCCAATTTTAAGGCTGAACTTATCATAAGTATTGAATAGACTGTGATATTAACTTTTGTCATTTTTTCTTATAGATTTTAATATATAGATAAATTGGTTCTATTTTTTAGGCCGGATGGAGTTGGTACAGTAGTTTATGAGGAAAAGGAGAAATTTCAGGAGGTCAAGGACAGACTGAGGATCATCCTGGAAAATCAAATTACAAATTTCAGGTAAAATTTCAAAATTGATTCCATTTGTTTTAGTTTATTTCTAGTTTTCAGAAACTACAGTTTCGCTTGATTTTTCTTCTCTAATAATGATTTTTGAATAGGTGACTTACTACCGTAACGAGTGAATCATATTTTTCTCATTAAGCCCTGTTTTTGGTAATAACCATCTCCAGGAATCTACCTGTTCATCCTACTGGCATATCCAGAAGATTGGTACTCTAATTAACGTTCTGGGGTGGGAGCTTTATTTTACTTCTTGAAAGCATAATATACCTTTGGAGGGGGATACTTAAGATACAACACTAAATTGAGTGTCACTTGATAGCAGTGTTAATTTTTTTCATTTTTTGTATTAATAGGTTTAATTCTAGACTGGCAATAGACGATGTTTCAAGCTTTATCAGTTTGTAATAGTCTCTTGACTAATATAGCTAATACAAGCAAGGAATGCTTTAATCACAGAGGATTAACTAAATTAGAAATACACATGAAAGCTGCCAGAACGTTACTATGTTGAATGGCTGCACCACAGCTGCACCACCCATGATCAATTGATAAGATGATAAAAATAATCGCATTCTGTAAAGTAAAACTTTCCATCAGAGATGCGATAAAAAAAAATTATGCTTTATTTTTTTATTTTTATTTTTTTAAGAAAACCTGATTAGATTAGGCTATGAAGGGTTAAGTTAATCTAACTTAAAGAATATTAACTATTATTTGGTCTTGTTTTTTACTGATATAATAGTGTTTGTTGTGCACAGGTCCACCCTTGAGGGGGGGGGTCGTGGGATTCTTTTTTCCTGAAAGAAGAAAATCAAAACAAATTTTTGTTAGTTTAAATCAATTTGCGTTAATTTTATTGGGAGGGAGGGGTATCTTCGAGACCAGAATTTGGGGAGATTTTTCACCTCGTCCTCATGTGTGTAGAGGTACATTATGATTATTTTCTTGACTAACAAATAATAGTTCAAACAGGGATAGTCCTTTTAGTAGACAGTGAAAGATATACAAAAAGTTCTGGATATTTCGATCACATATAAAGTGGCCGTCATCAGTAGATAAACAAGAGTTACAATTAAAACAAAGTTATTTATAATGAAGATAAAACATAATTACTTCCGGGTTACAAATATTTCCCGGTTCATTGGCTGAGAGAGTTCAACAACAGGGCTCATTCCAAGTCTTGAGTAGTAAACTTTTCTCCTTAATATTGACCTAATGTAAGTTGAATTTTTAATGAAGGTGGTAAAATCTTCTCCTTCTACCAATTGTAAAAGAAATAAAGAAGCAATAGTTCTGCATTCTTTGCCACTTTATTTCTGCATAGCGAAATAATTTTTATAGTTTTTTGCCTTGCAAAGGAAACTAGTGTCCTATAAAATATACTAGAGAATATATATATATATATATATATATAGAATATACTATATACTAGATATATACTATAGAATATCCTAGAATATACTATAGAATATACCTATAGAATATACTAGGTGACCTATAGAATCCATTATTAATAAATTCTTGATGTTAAAATTATGTAACTAAAATATGTGCTTAATACTATGTAGGTATGAGTGTGTAGTTTAAAGATTGTAAATTGTTTTGTATATTTCAGACTATGCTTTCCTTTCGGACGTCCTGAGGGAGCCTTAAAAGCTACTTTATCATTACTGGAACAGGTAAGGCTATTCCGTGTTGAAAAATTCTTACTTGTTGACTAGACACGGAACCTTATTAAGGATCAACTTCTCTATTTAACGAAAAATGAAATTTTCTGTCTTTATACGGCGTCCATCCGACATTTTGTTTTAGAATGTGGAAATAACTGATGACGAAAAGGATTTGCGAGAGCTCCTCCAAACTAAAAGACGGGTGGCACTAAAATCGCCTTGGTTATTTCCATTTGAAACTTTCTTAAGTCAATGTTAAAGATTTATAACCAACGTCATCAGTAAAAAGATATGAACATAAAAACAGGAGCGACATTTTGTGCTGCAACAGTCATTGAAATTGCACATACTTATAACCAACAAAATTCTTTCTGGTGAGCCAAGTTTTTCAAAAATTGCAACAGCACCACAAAAGGGGAGGCATTTTGATGAATATCGCAATCAAATTCAGTTTATCAGAGAACTCTTTTGGAGAGTTTTCTTGAAGACTGTCTTTAAAAAAAATACCTAACTTTGTAGTTTTTTCCGAGAAGGTTGGCAATGGAAAGTTGGGCAGGGTTAATCGTACCAGCCATTCTAGAAAATCAGTAAAGGCCTCATTAGACTGGAAATTGCCGTACTGTTTTCAAATAGCAAAAAAACATCGCACCACAGCAAAGTGGCATTTTTCGTCATTTTATGTAACAAAACGTTTTCTAATTTTGGCTTCAAAATTTTCATTGTCATTTTTTAAAATTAAAGCAAATCAGCATGCTTATGGTTTTGAAAAAGATTTATTATTTACGGCTATTCCACTATGCTAGATGCCTTTGTGGTGCCTGAAAAGTGACTTGATAAGCAAAAGAAATGACTTTGTAAGTCCTATTTAGACAATAATTGCTTTCTATTTATTTATAAGAATAAATGTAGAAACCACGGGTTAAACATGTAATCAAAACAGTGACTAAAGAACATCTGAATATTTTTGAAAAAAAAAGAAAAATTTTGATTAAACGGCTATTACATGCATGAAAATTACATAACAATGTGAAAACCTCTGTGTATAAAGAAAATATTAAGATGAAATCAAAGAAATTTACATCTGAAAAACTATTATAGTCGTTTACGTGAAGTAAGCTCTAAATTATTTGCAGTAAAAACAAGCTACGAACGATTTTAATTACGTCGAAGGGTATTATTGTACGTTTAGTGGAACTCGTAAGAAAAAAAAATGGGAACAACTTTAAAATCCTAAAATATGTCAAAAAAAAATGGGAACAACTTTAAAATCCTAAAATACGTACTTGTATAATTCCTAAAAGTGGTTAATTTTACTTAAACCTCCCTCCCTCCTTCCTAATGTGCAAATATATAACCCAAATTATGCATTTTTCTTTTTCTTGCTTTTGTCGACATTGCTCCTTTGCTTTTAAATCAATTTGGAGAAAAAAGTGACGTATGGCAAAATGCATGGAATATTTTCCAGATTTCCATCTATTTTAATTCACATGTCTTTTTTCTTCAAAGCAAGATGACATATTTTCAACATTTGTATCATTGAAAAATACCTGCCCAAAGGAGAATAGGCGGTAAATGGGAAGGAATATCCCCTGTGATATTGGAATTATGTCCTGAAAATATTGATAAATATTAGTAAAAAATATTGATTTCTCCCCTCCCCCCTGTTTTAAAGGATGGTAAATAAATCTACGAGTAAAATACATTTACATATATAATCTTTTAGGTTTTGATGAAAGATTGTATGACACCAGTTCCTGCCGATGAAGTCCGCGGACTTATACGAAAGTGCCTTGAAAACGCAGCTCTCGCTAATTATAACCGTCTAACAGCAGAAGCTAAACTTGAAGGTAGTTCAATTCCTTTTATTCTTATGATATACAAATCTTTCTGATATTTTTGATATTCCAAATACAGACACGGGGGAAAAAACGTCTTGTCTGTTGAGGACTTGACTATGTGACTCCATGTTCCTGTTGATTTCGAAGCGAACGAAGAAATGCAGCTCTATGTAACTAGTATGGGTAATCTTTGGCCAATTTTGCCAATTTCTTCGACGTTAGTACCGATAACTAAACTTCCTAAGGGTTTGTTGAGCAAGATTTCGAGAGTAAAGACTCTGATTCATAACTGAGATATAATTGGAAAGAAAATCATACAACTTTATTTGCTCTACTCATCCCAATAATAGTGTATTTTTCATGTCTAAGGGACTACAGGTAGAATTAACAACAGGCCTTGTCCTTGCATTATAAAAAAGGCTTGGGTTACGATTTTTTTTTTTTTTTTTTTTTTTTTTTTTTACTGATGATGCTCAGCTTTGATCAGACTGAACGTCATGATCATGCCATAACTTGTGTAGGTTTGGCTATACTTGATTGAAATTCTTCTTCGACTAATCCTGTATTAGTTATCATATGCTGCAAATGTGTAAAACATTTGAAAGCTTTGCGGTTTTGCCAAAATAAACAGTTGAATTTGATGTAGAATTTGACAGTTCAGTGGCCATAATTCTGGTGTTTTCTCTGAACAATTTTCAGTCACCGTTCAATGCTTTTTCTGGCAGATGGAAGAGGGTAATACCAAGCTCAGCTACAGCGAAACATATAAGGATGACATCTACTGCAAAGTTGCAGTCATTTGGAGCACCGACGCCAAATTGAGTCCCAGAGTGGAGGTGGTGTTTACTTCTATCCATGGTGCTGGAAAGTTTAGAAGCAACAGCAGGGCTTTGATTCTGGTGAGGGTGAACTTGACGACTATTCACTAGGCCATGTCAAGAAAAGCAATATATGCATATAATTGGAGAGGGGCTCCAGCTCTATTGTCGCTATCGAAAATAAGGTGCCAATGACAACTGAAGCAATATTGTAACGGTCTTCAGTAGCATCATCTTCTGACTTCATTGAAATTGAAAATGTTAAGTTTTGATAAAAAAACACTTACGAAGCTCTTGGGCTTTTCCAATGGTATGGCGAAGGGTAAAAACCTGCTCTGCTATGGACTTGTTTTGCAAGAGATTTGCTTACTGGTTACAATGGTATTAATGGAATAATTGCATATTTTTGTCGAGAGGGGTCAAATTCAATAGTTTGCGAGGAACAGACAAGAGGGTGGTTCCTTTGTAATTGGAACATTTGAAGGTTTTTCCCTTTTTTTTATTCTTTGGCATTAGCTACTGAGTCTAAACGAGGAACGATAGAATATAAAGCCAAAGCTCTCTTACCGTTTCAACCCTACCTTGTTATACGTCATTCACCACTTCTTTTTTTTTTGTCTAATTACCCTAATTGAAATCAGGCTCTGGGAGATTTTCGGGGTTAGTATGCTGAACAGTTGCTTACTGATATTGATAAACATCTGTCTTTCAGTATCTATCAGATTTAGATTTAAATGCCCCAAATATGGAGGCTTCTCTTTTGTGCTTTCTGTTATGCCTAAAATATTATGTTTATAGATGTTTCTTATGATGCAAGGCGGCCATCAATGATGCGTTTTATCTGCAGCAGTGTCATTGATTGCTTCAAGTATATTTTCCTTATACGTCTGACAAAGAATATATTCGTATGTACTGAATTAACGGCTATTCTTGACTGCTAAGGTCCTTGCATCTTCCCTGTAGTGTTTTGCCACAGCTGAGTCTGAACTTTGGGTCCATTATTACCCAACTAAGATCAAATCCACTGCGAAACCACAGGACAAAGAATATATTGGCCATCAAGGGTTCTCAGGCGTTCAAATCTGAATTGCAAATTACCATGATTGGTTTCATCTTGTCCTTCTTTAGTTTCTGGAATTCTAGTTTTAATTGATAATACTCTGTTAATTGAGCTTTTTGTTAGAAGTGGAGGTCTGAGGCAGCTAATTGAGGGTTGGTTTTTCCAAGCTAGGTAAAATAGTGTTTGGGGCAGTTAAATTGCGTGCTACTGTAAAAAACATATGAAAACACAATGTCATTGTAGTGGGTGCATTTTGCACGATCTATGCTACTTAAGATTGTTTAAAATAGCCCAGATCAGTTTAATTTCTATTTGAAATTGAACACATCTTCTTCAGGATAAGAAAATTTTTAAAACAAGGACGAAAAAGATTGGCAGCGAAATTTTTTCTGACTACAGAAAAAAAATGGTTACGAAAGCTGTTTTTCAAGACCAAGTAGCCGTTTTTAAAGGACAGTTATGGTCAGAAGCCCAGACAAATTTTTTACCTTATTTGGATAATTTACGTCACATTCTTCCCTTGCATGGCTGATTAACGCTACGTTGACAAAGGCAATGCAGAGGCAAAGCTGCCTATAGGCAATTAGATCGTGCATCCAAAGCGAACAATTGTTTTGCTTCAGGTCCGTTATTAGATAAGTTTTACGATGAGATGTTTCACTTTAAATTTGATGTGTTAGGCGATTAATTTGATTAAACGATGTATCGATGTTTTCACTTTCTATATTTGTTATAATGATCTCGATATCTTCGATCATTTTTTTATTATTTTGCTCAAATTAATTAACTCAAGTTCAATAACAGAAATTGTACTTAAAGTGTATTTTGCACAATTTTTTTTCCAGACACTGAATAATATAAAAACAAGCTTCGATGATATAAATGCTTACCAGAAAAATCTAGATTTGAAATTACACGGGATAAGCCTCAGAATAAAGAAAAAGAAACTACTGGCTATTTTTGGCCATTCAAAATCAGCGACATTTCAATGTTTTCTCCTGAGAATCATTTGTACCTTTTCGTGATTAAACAAAAAAGGCAGGTTTTCAACTGAAATTAAGGATCAGAAAAAAAATTAAACGAATAGAATATATTACGATAGGGGGAGAACACCCCCTCTACAATAACTTGCTCTTCACGCTAACGTTATTTAGAATGTTCAAAAAGCTATGTTCGTAAAGGATTGGGATGCAAAGTCATACTTTAGCATAAAGAATGAAGTATTTAAGAGGGGTATCCACCTCTGAAAATTCCTCCAGAAAAAATTTGCCTCCCCTAAAGTGTATATTTACTTCCCAGTAACAAATGCTATGTGTAAGCAATAGGCAATGCGCTTTTCTTTTTAGAATTAAATGAAAGAAACAAGTTTTTCAACTGAAAGTAAGGAACGCCACTAAAACTTAAAACGGACAGAAATTATTCCGTGTATGAAAGGTATTGTTCCCTCCTCAGCACCTCGCTCTTTGCACTGAAGTTTGACTCTTTGTCAGAACCATACTCTATTAAACAATACAAACTTTAGTGTAAAGGGTGAGGCGTTGAGCAGGGGACAGAACCTTTTCATAAACGGGATAATTTCTGTTCGTTTTAAGTTTTAATATTGCTCTTTACTTTCAATTAAAAAACTTCTTTTTTCGTTTAATTTCTGGACGTTTTTCAACTATTGAAGGCTCGAATTTGGCTCACCGTAAACATAAAAAATAAAAACAAAAATTTTCAAATTAATTTTGGAATATTTATTCCTTATATGAAGGGTTTTCCCCTCCTCTACCTTACTCTTAACGCTAAAGCTGTTAACACTTTTAAAAAAGCTTCCTATTCTAATTAAAAAGTCCCTGTGTTTCAGTAAACTCTCTTAAAAAATTGGGACAAACTGTCAAACTTCAGCGTAAAGTGCAAGGTAAGGAGCAGGACACCCTTCATATATGAAGGGCGCAGCCCTCCCCCTCACGGAAATCTCCTTTGGTGAAATTTTACCAACGAAAAGTAAACCTTCCCCCCGTCAAACTCCATCCAGGCATTTCCATCCTCGCTGAGAATCCCCCTCCCTGTAAAATTGCTCCTGGACGATTCAGCCGAAAAAATTTTCATTATAATTCTTTCATTTGAATAGGACTTTCATCTTTAATCTGTTTCTCGATCACTCCAGAGATGCCCCATTCCGTGGAAGCTATTTCCCAGAAATCAAAACACATGGAAAATAGTCCCCGAATAATGCTGACCGAGACATCTCCACATAAAAAATTGGCAGAAACCGTAATACTTCCGGGCCGGAACTGATGTTCTCAATCATTTAGGATTTATTATTAAAATATTTATATTATTCTATGCAACTACTACTAGTACTAACAACTCACCGCAACACCAATCCGCCCGAGGCCAACAGAGCTACGCACACTCCTAATCCATGCCAATTTATTCAAAACCTCCCTCTGTACACCCTCCCAGGAAGCTCCCATTTCCTTGAAATCTTTGTTTATGATATCGTCCCACCCCGACCACGGACGACCTGCTTACCGCTTAGCCCTAGACGTTTGGCCGAAACGACAATCTTTGGCAACCTGCCATCCTTCATCCGCAAAACGTGCCCTTACCATCTCAGCCTTTCTCTCATTATTAGTCTTCTTAACATTTATTTCAAACCTATTATAGAACCCTGAACTCGCAAATTTCATCCAAAAGTTCAATCATTTTGCTCAAATTTTGATCTAGGATGCTTAAATCATCAGCTAGGTCCTAGCTGATCTAGGTCCAAAAAATCCCCTCCGCATCCCATTTGATTCCATGGTCTTCCATTGCGTTTCCTGTGCTTCCTAAGACAAATCCATCAAAATGATCAGTGGAAGGGGGGATACCATACAAGGGTAAAACCTTTACTAAAGCTACAAAAACCTTTGCTAAAGGACTTTGCTAAGGTGTTTGATAACTCAGGTACTTCTCAATTATTACCCAAAGAGAAAAAATTTGGTCGACACATCCTCTACCTTGCCTAAAGTGTACTGTTTTTCTATTAAAACTTTGTCTACAGCATCTCTAAGTCTAAAAAGTGTCTTATTACTAAGTAATTTGCTACCTATAGCGACCAGACTAATGCTTCTACAATTCCCACACTTACTCTTATCACCTTTTTTATATAGTGGTTTAATTAAGTTTTCCTAAGATCGCTAGGTACTTCCCCTTTTTTTTAAATAATATCCATAATCTTCAGTAGCGTATTTCTAATCTCAGACCCGTCATATTTAAGAAAGTCATTTATCACACTATCAGCACCTGGAGCTTCATCATTTTTTTTATCCTTTTAGTACTGTCGCTAATTCTCCCTCACAAAACAAATCTTCTTTCACATCTAAGGTATCATCAACTTTTTATTTTCTTCTATATCTTTTTCTGCAACTTTGTCTCGGTTTACCACGTTCTCAAAATGTTCTGCCTATCTCTCTTTAACTCTTCCCTTATCACTAATTTAGGCCCCGTTATTATCTTTAACTGGGACAGGTCCAGATTGATTACTCTGTCTCAGTTTATTAACACGCCAGTTCAATATTTTACTAATATGCCGTATGGCTGCATCTTCCAGATCCTCGGCTATTTTATTTATGGCCTCCACTTCACAACTCCTTAGTTCATATTTTAATGCTCTTTCCACTTTCTTTACATTACTTTTGTTTTCATGTGATCTATCACTCAGATAATTCTTGTACAAGCCCCTTCTCACTACTAAACATAAAAGCTTTTCTCTAATATTCCTATTTGCAGTAATAACTTTCTTCCCTAAGACACCATCTGCAACTTCACAAATTGTTTTCCTAAAAAATTCTATCCATCTTCCACATTGTCAAATTTTAAACTCTCCAGTTAAACTGTTCCTGAAAACTTTCTCTCAAATTCTCATCCTAGAATCTACTAACATCATAACCTCCCGGGAGGTAGTTACTCTTCCGAAACCTAACTTTAAATAAACCCTGGACACTACCAGATGGTGATCTTTACTTTTAACACCAATAACAGCACTCTTGTATGCCCTGGTATCTTGTATTCATCTTACCAGTCTTCGGTTTACAATAACATAATCAATAATGTTTGCTGTCTTACCATCACGTGAGTACCATGCTAACTGAATGGCGATTTTATAACCAAACACCATATTGGTTATAACTAGATTGTTATACCAGCAAAATTATAACAGTCTGTAGCCATTACTGTTTTCTTTTCCTACACCAAATTTACCTAGGCTAGAGTACCATCCATTCCTATTTCTACCGACCCGGGCGTTAAAATCTAATAAAAACACCATATTCCTACCTTGGACCCTGTCTATTTGCTTCTGTAAGTGTAAGTAAAATTCATCTGAATTACTATGTTCGTCAGTCGGCTCTACAGGGGCATATACTACTAACACTGATACCATGAACTTTTTAGTCATAAAATGAGTGATTAGTATTCACATTACTATTACCTCCCCAGCCTTAACAAGACTTATCAGCTTCCTTATTCATCATGAGCCCTACTCCCTGTCTTCGTACCCTATCTTCCCTGCCAGTGTAAACAAATTCTATATCACCTAATGTCATGCTTCCTATCCCAAGGATATGAGTTTTTGAAACTCCTAATAAGCCCAGTTTGAATCGTCTATATTCATCTGTCAAAATGTCGATACGATAGTTATTTTTTAACGTTAAAACATTCCAAGTTCCAATTTTCATGTTCTTTAAATCATTGGAATTATTTTGGCCTCAGGAAAAGCAATGGTCACGGATACTATTGCAGGACGGGGACCAACACATCTTCTCAATTCTACACCAATGCGCTTAAGCCGGCTTAGAACCGGACAGCAAGAACTCCCTGGGAGCTCTTGGCCTATTCTTTGTCACAACATGGTTTTCAGCACTTAGCGATGCTCTTCTCAAACAGTTCGTGGTAACCAACTGTAAGTAAGGAGCGACCCGGTTCAATAGTAACTGAAACTCTAGAAACCAGAATTTGACACCAATAGATACATCAAAAGAATCGGATTTACCCATTGGATACCCATCAAAAATTACAAGCCTGAGAAAATATGCCTTAGTTTGGGAAAAAGGGGAAAACAGACCCTCAAAGTCATAGAAACTTAATGTGAATCACGCCATCAGATTAAGTATTTCGGATAGCCCTACTATAGAGATTTCAAGCTTTGATCTGCACAAATGTGGAATTTTGTATTTTTTGCCAGAAGAAATATCATGAATATGTGTTGTTTTTTTTTCCACGGATGATCGTATCGAACCAGTGGTCCAAGAATTTCGTGAGAGGGCTCATTCGAACGGAAATGAAAAGTTCTAATGCCTTTTTTAAGTGACCAAAAAATTTGAGGGTAACTAGGCTCCCACCCATACTCATTTTTTTTCCTGACACGCCTACCAATTTTCATCGTCCTAGCACGTCCAGAAGCACCAAACTCGCCAAAGCACTAGACCCCCCTAACTCCCCCAAAGAGAGCGGATCCACTCTGATAACGTCAATCACGTACCTACGATATTTGTTTATTATACCCACCAAGTTTCGTCCCGATCTCTCCACTCTAACCGTATTCTAAGATTTCCAGTTTCCCCTCCAACTCCCCAAAATGTCATCGGATCTGGTGGGGATTTAAAATAAGAGCTCTGCGACATGAGTTTCTTTTAAATATCAAATTTCATTAAGATCCGGTCACCCGTTCTTAAGTTAAAAATACCTCAATTTTTCTGAGTTAATCCCCCCCCCCAACTTGCCCAAAGAGAGCGTATCCGTTCCAATTATATTAATCACGTATCAATAACTTGTGCTTGTTCATCCCATCAAGGTTCATCGCCATCTCTCCACTCTAAGCGTTTTCCAAGATTTCCGGTTTCCAATATTTATGTTTCCCACTCCAACCCCCTATGTCCCCGGATCCGATTCGAATTGAAAATGGAGCATCTGAGACATAAAATCTTTCTATATATCAAGTTTCATTAAGATCTGATCACCCATTCGTTAGATAGAGATACCTCAATTTTCACGTTTTCCAAGACTTCCGGTTTGCCCCTCCAACTCTCCCCAATGTCACCGGATCTTGTCGTATTTAGAATAAGAGCTCTGAAGGACAAGAGCTCTAAATACCCAATTTCATTAAGATCTGATCGCCCATTCGTAAGTTACCTCAATTTTCCTATTTTTTTCGAATTACACCCCCCCCCCAGCTCCCCCAAAGAGAGCGGATCCGGTCCGGTTATTCCAGCCAAGTATCATGAAATAGTGCTTATTCTTCCTACCAAGTTTCGTCCTGATCTCTCCACTCTAAGCATTTTCCAAGATTTCCGGTTCCCCCGCCCCAACTCCCCCAAATGATACTGCATCTGGTCAGGATTTAAAATAAGAGATCTGAGTTACGAGGTTCTTCTAAATATGAAATTTCATTAGGATCCGATCACTCCTTCGTAAGTTAAAAATACCTAATTTTTTCTAATTTTTCAGAGTTAACCCTCCTCCCCAACTCCCCCAAAGAGAGCGGATCTGTTCCCGTTATGTCAATCACGTATCTAGGACTTGTGCTTATTTTTCCACCAAGTTTCATCCCAATCCCTCCACTCTAAGTGTTTTCCGATATTTAAGGTTTTTCCTCAAACTCTCCTCAATGTCACCAGATCCGGTTAAGACTTAAAATAACAGCTTTGAGACACGATATCCTTCTAAATATCAAATTTCATTAAGATCCGATCATCTGTTCATAAGTTAAAAATACCTTGTTTTTTCAAAATTTTCCCGATTAACCGTCCCTCCACTCCCCCCCCAGATAATCGAATCGGGTATACGACTATTTCTAATTTAATCTGGTCTGGTCTCTCATACGCCTGCCAAATTGCACCATCCTAGCTTACCTGGAAGTGCCTAAACTAGCAAAACCGGGACAGACAGACCGACAGAATTTACGATCGCTATATGTCACTTGGTTAATACCAAGTGCCATAAAAAGCTTATTATTCCTATTAAACGGCTATTGTGTTTCAGGAGTCATTCTTAAGGAATCGGGACAAAAAGTCAAAATTTGAGCGCGAAGAGCAAGGTCTTGAGGAGGGGAAACCCCTTTCATATACGTTATAATTTCTGTCCGTTTAAGTTTTGATGTTGTTCCTTACTTTCAGTTGAAGAAACTTTTTATAATTCAATTTCTGATTGCTTTTAATAATACAAAGAAATCCGGTTCCCCCTCCATGAAAAATTTCTTCACCCACGGAAAAAATCCACCGTGGAAAGTTGTTTTCAAGTAAAAACGCCCTCCCCCGTTTCCAAGGAAATCCCCTGATGACAATTCCATTCTAGCTGAAAATTTCACCCAGAAAATTTCTTGCAGATTATCTGGGGTGAAATTTTTTTCTTAGCGCACTTTTATTTTTAAAAGACTTTAATTTCTGATTGTTTTTAAAATCATGCTGGTAATTCCCTTCTCGGTGGAAAATTTTTCCAGCAAAAGGGTGTTTTCCAGCAAGGTTTTTTTTTTTTTTGGGGGGGGGGGTACAAAAGAAATTTTAAATAACGTATCAAAAATGTGATTTTTATATCTACTCCCTTAGGATTTCTGGGAATATTTCTGGTCTACGCTGTTATTATGAAAGTAAAAAATAACACTAAGCCGCAAAATGAGCAAAATTTATTCTGTAGAGGAGGAGGAGTGTCTCTCCCTCATCCACACCTCCAACTCAAGGTCGCAGAAACTTTGGAGTTTGTTCATTGGATCAGAAATTGATAGTTCTTGTCCTTTGCTTTGGGGTGGAATTTTCAAAGGGGGGTTCATGAGGGATATTTTCTGGGGTATTTTTGCTGGTGGTATTTTCTACATGGATGGGGGGGGGGGTTAACGCCGGCGGCTGAAAAAGGACAAGTAAAGATAAAATATGGAACGCTAATTTTTTTAATAAAAAATACGAGTCAAACGAGGCATGTTCAATGCTGATAAAATAATAGAAAAGAACAGAAACGTCTAACAATAAGAAAAAAGGGATTGCGACTAATCAAGCGAGAAAGAGAAGGTGAAAATCAGAATAGTTCGTTATTAAAAATAAAAGTAGTTAAAATCTAGCCTGAATTAGGCTGGACTCTTATTACCTGGATTTGGTTGGAGTAGCGTAAATACATTTGGTTTCCTTTTTCATGCGGAAGGGGGAGGGGATCAGTTGCTTTAGGTTTTCCTATAAAAAATTGTTGTTTCTAGTTTTTTTTTTATCTCTTCTTGCATTTTTCTTGTTGTTCCACTCTTCTGGTTTTGTGTTGCTTTTGTTTTTATTCTTTTGTTATATTAACATAAATGAATAAACAAATCTTAAAATGAGTACTGCCTATATTGAATATGCAAATCAAGGTTAAAACGCGCACAAATATTTTACTATTGTAGTATAAATGAAACCCAAAACGAACAGGAACTAGATAAACAATCATAGCAAATAAACATAAAACATGTACTAATATAAATAAATAAATAAACCTTAAAACGAATTTAGCTTTAACCAAACATACGAATCAAGATTAAAACGAACAAAAATTAATTCTAAAAAGAGTATGGGTACTGCCTCCTTCCCCAACTGTAAAAATCTAAAATCTACTGTGTCATTGACGCTTTACTGAAAATGGCGCTTTATTACAAACATTTTCTTACGTACTTATTACAACATTGAAAATAAAAAACGAAATTACTGTAAAATCAAATTTTGAACTAATGGGCTTTTCAGTAGTTAATATCATTATATGTAAAATATTTAGTTTAACCTTATTTCTTCCCAAAACCGTTCACTACAAATTTAGTTCCACTGCAAACAAGAATTTAGCTACTGCCTCCTTTCCTAACTTTAAAAAATCTAAAGCCTACTGCGTCATTGGCGCTTCACTGAAAGGGAATTATATTACAAATATTCTCTTTTCCAGTTGAGTATTGTATTTTATTTCCATTCCCAGAGGAGTATTGTATTTCCATTTTATATTTACTGGTGAATAAAATTCTGAACTTTGAATTAAAATTTTGCTTATTCAATTTTATTTATTATAAAAGAATTTTACTTTTTCATTTTTATTTACTCAATTAGAATTAAACCTTTAGCCTCTTTATAGTATGTAAAACGCGAAATGCATATTAAATGCGATCAATACCTTGTGGCAATTAAATGTTTCTCCTTGTACTATAAAAATATTACATTCAAATGCCTACTGGTACAGGAATTTTAGCCACTATGCCACTGCGGGTGTAGGCGGTTCTGACAGACAACAAGATGAACATAATCGATGACATCGGTTACAGTCCGGGTTTTTAGCCTGTTGTTAAAATAGGTTCTGACCATAACTGAGGGTTAGCCAGTGTGTTTTTTAGTATCTCAGAACTTAATATTAAATTTAAAAAGTCATTTCATGAATAATAAATAGTGAATATTGAAAATTAAAATGAGAAAAAAGTTTACTTTTGAAAGACGCTGAGCCTAATACGAACAGAAATCAGAGTGAAGAATAAAACCTACAATGAACATAACTGTATAATCCCCTAACATACTAGTTTCCAAGTCGTTTATTCTTTCAAAAAAAAAGATATTCATAGGTCTAGAAAAGGATTGGCAACTTTTGAACTAAAATAGGTTTATATATCGGAAAGAATAGCGTAGGATTTATTCGTAGAAACAAAAGTTTGGCTATGTTTTGTAGTGTTGTTTTCAGCCAAAGAGACGTTGCTCGATAAAATTTTTACCCCTCATGTTTTTGCGGTCGAGGTGCTAGCAGGCTTCGTGGTTAGGTTTCATAGTTCGGATATTCCTTTGCTTTGAAGCCTGGGATTGCCAAGACTGTAAGAGCCATAAATATAAAACTTTTAGAGAAAGTTTTCTTCACTTTAGCTATGTGCCTTGTGGAAAATTTCTAATGTGTGTCTAGTAAAGTAAGTAAGTAAAATATTCATTGCCCGTATTTTTCACATGGAACAAAACGGAGTACAATGAAAAAAAAAGAAAAGAAAAGAAAAAAAAGAGAAGAAAAACGGAGAGAAATTTAAAACACAACATGGAAAAATACATAATCAAGAACTGTAGAAATGTTTATGCCAGGGGTGGTTCCATTTTGCCTGGAAATTAGAAATCAACCAGTTTACTGCGATACTGGGGTCTGCAATCCTTTGTTTATCAATCATATAAGTATTTCTCGTCCACAAGGGGCATCGCAGCAGAAACTTCGCGAACCTAAAATAAGGGGACCGGAGCTTGCGTTTTTGGGTGTCAGTTAATAAATTCCAAAATGGCGCGATATATAGAATATGCGGCAGTGCGACAGCGTTATACATATTTGTGAGATACTTTCGGCATAAGAGGTGTCTGCTGGTGACGATAGACCCATACGCGGTGCGGAATTTTTTCTCGACGTGTTTGACGAGCAGTAGACGAATTTCATTAAGATTACTGCCTATGGGTAAACCCAGATACAAGACTTGAGATGAAACGGTAATTGACTCGCTACTCAGCAGGAGGTGTTCAGGCTGAGAAGGACTATCGTTGAAAAAAAGAACTGCAGATTTAGAAGTATTGAAAGCCAGGCCGATTTTTCGGTATTCATCACGCAGGATCGAGAAGTTCGATTGCAGACCCCTAATAGACTGACTTAGATTTAATAGATCGTCCGCATATGTAAGTAGCGACACATTTATATTCTTGGAGATACATGAAACATTTACACATGCCTGGGCATTTAAAACACTGTTATTGTACAAACTTGGGGATAATAATGAACCCTGGCGGACACCTTTGTTTACTGGAACAACCACTGACGTGATGCGGTTACCTATTTTCATGCGCGCTTTTAAACGGCAATACATATCGTACAATACGCTAGTGACACGGAGGTTTACACCTTGCTCGTAAGTGGCTAAAAGGGCCTGAGCGTGAATCGACGAATCAAACGCTCTAGTCACATCAAAAGCACCAATCACTATAGGGTCACCAGATTCGTGAGAATCTGCTAGAATAGCGGCAAGACTGAAGAGAGCGTGAGCACAACCCAGACCCGGTCGGAAATCGAACTGGTGGTCAGTCATTCGGCACGAATATTGAATTTCTTTTGAGACTAAGATCTCTAGAACTTTACAGAGCACTGGAGCAACAGTGATTGGCTTGTACGAGGAGCATTGGTCTGTTGGTTTCCCTTTTTTAAGGATGGGCGAGAGCAAACCGACACAAAAAGAGTCAGGCACTATACCAGTGGTGAAAATAATCTGGAGTAGGAGCGTCAGATATTCAATAAGCATAGTAGTACCGTGTAGCAGATTTAGCGCGCACATTTCGTCTACAGCACGGGAATGTTTCTTCTTCAGCTTTAAAATAGCTTCATGTACGCTTCCGTAAGTAACGACAAAATCCGGGACACACTGGCTGGATAATACCGATCCTAGCCGGTTCGCGAAGGGATTAGACGTATTTGGGTCGGGGGCACTGAATTCAATGGAAAAGTACGATTCCCAATCTTTTTCGCTAATCGAATCATGGGGTTTTTCGGCGACCGGTTCGCTCAGCCGGGCTTTCCAGATTCGTTTTGGGTCACTTACGATTCTGGAGCAGTACTCTTCTTTTAATTTGGTACGATGAGCTTTCAGTTGCTTGTCAAATTTTCGTTTAGTCCATAAACGGACAGAGTTAACAGGACCAGATTTGCGGCTATCACAATCTTGCCAGATTCTAAACCAAAACTTAGCATCGTTGCAACACTTAACTAGGGCTGGATTTTGCGAGAATTTGTGAATTTCTGTTTTCATTTTAACCTTTCTAGTAGGAACTGCTTTTTTTTCAGCTACGAGAAGCGAGTGAGTAATCTCGGCACAAAATATATTGATGAGTACTCTCGCATCCGCGGGATCAAAATTCGAATTCACTTGGAGTAAATGGAAGGGGATTCGTATCTTTACAAGAAGTGAGTTCAGCACCTGATGATACAAAGTAGTATTAATTTTATACCATTCACTTACTACTTTCCACTTGTCGTTCTTGGGTTGACGCAGAGCTGGTTTTATGCTTATCAGCGAAGTGATCAGCGAAGACAGCGTCTTTTAGAACAGTTACACTTCCATTAATATTCTTAGAGCAGGCCGTATGGTCAATGTTTGGAACCCAGAATTATGAACGAAGGAGTAATTACTGACTTTTGGGAGGATGATAAGTTTGTCATCAAAGATGCCGCTTAGAAGCTGACGACGGGCACACGTGCTGTCAAGCAGGTTGCAGTTGAAGTCCCCCATGACTACGCAATGCAAATCTCTCTGGGTCACAGACTTCAGGCACTTCGCTAGTTCGCGAACTGCGTTCATAAACTTCCGCACTGATTTGTCATCATGGTAGTTTGTAGGAGGATATATGTTGAAGAATGCGATACTGCGGAAAGATATAGCCAAGAAGTAATCATGCGTAAATAACACCTAACTTTCAATATACGGGTGGCAAATAATTGCCAAGCCACCGGAGGGGCGTCCGAAAGACCGAATTTTTACGGGCTCGAAATAAAAAGTAAGTTTGTGCGAGAGCTTTAGGAGAGAAATATTGTGAGGAGAGAGCATATGTTCTTGTATAAACATAATGTCACAGTCTGCACAATATTTTTGAATTATGGCAACTTTGTTGGGGACTCCTCCGTTCATGTTCCATGACGTAATTTTGTCACAGGCTGGGCTATTAGACATTGGGCTGCTTCAGCTCACTGACTATTTTTATTATTGTGGGGCACTTGAAGGAATGGCAAGTGTGGCGTTTTGATTTGCAGAGGGTGCATGCTATAGGGTTTCCACAGAACTGGTCGGGGCTAGAGCCATGACCTCCTTCTCCGCATTGACAGCAAATTTGCTGGCTAGAGTAGGTAGAAGAAATATGACCAAAATTCTGGCAGTTAAAACAGTGCTTTGGAGAAAGATAAATTCCTCGATGGGGTACCGCTCCAAGTTAATTTTAGGAGGGTTTTTCATGGCGTGGTTCAGATACTGGCGGGATGAGAAGTATAATTTGAAGGATCTGGTTTTGCCTCATTGATCATCTTTTTCATAATTCGGTATAATTCTCTTAAGCGCGTCACCATTAATATGAGCTGGGACAAACTTGATCATACCGAAGAAAGTGGGAGTTTTAACGCTTGTCAGTGTTTCAGGCGATTTTTTGTGAATAGATGTTGCTAGTACTGCTGCTTTAGATTTGTTCTTAGTTACGAGGCGCCATTCGTACTTCCCTCGGCGGAGTTCAAAATCGTCATCATTCAAAGCATCACCACAAATATTCGACAGGAAGTTTTTCCTTTCTTCTGCAGTAACAACGGTAGGAGGAGGCTTTTTCAAGACTACTGAGTAAGACGGAGTAGAAGGAGTAGACTCATTAGCTTGAGCAGCAACAGGGTTGCCTTCAGGCCACGGTAATGGTTTCTGGTTCAAACGGTCAAAAAGGCCATTGAACTTGCGATTCATCTCGTTGACAGTGGACACTACACAAGCAGCGATCTCTTCATTGCAGGCCGGAACTTCTTGGGGCTCAAAAATAGCGAACTCAGGAAGCTGTCTCTTTTCTTTGGCACAGCGAGCGAACGTCTTCGCAATGTCCATCAAGTTATCCTCGTCCTTTACGTGTTTTATTACACGTTCCCCTAATTCCGACTTGCGATAGATAATCTCTTTTGCTTCTAAACTCGCTTCACGGCTGAAAAACTCGAGTCCTCGCCTAGTAAAAACATTTGTTTTCACACCTGCTATCATAGCTCTTGAGATAAAATTCAGTACTGCATTCCGCACTAGGTTATCACACATTTTACTGGTGGTTTCCTTACGAAAAAAGTAAGGGAAGTGTTGAGGATTGGTTACCTTGTCCCCGCAATTTAAGGGGCACATCCGGCGGGTACCACGGCTCTTGCTACCAACTCACTCACCCCCATTCTGCTTACCTTACCCGTCACACAAGTTTTAATTAAAACTGAAAATAGAAAATTTCTAATATGTGTCTTGTTGAAAATTTCTTGTGGAACATATTTCCCCTTGACAGTAGGCATATGCCTATCATATTTAGAGAAAATCTTGATATTTTCGTTTGGAAGGTAGAAGGAACTAAAAAATCGTGTATACTTTTAAAAATCCGGGGACGAAAAAAAGGTACGAATTCCTGTGGAAATATTTATTCTGATTTCTTTTAAATTAAGATGCATTCCCCATATGTTTCAAACCAATCATTGAAAGAAATTTAGTGGCTATCGACGGCGCTTAAGGGGCCACAGTTTTAATTTTATCCCTCCAATTATGTGGGTTGGAAAAACTTTTGTGATTTCTCTTCAAGCAAGGCACACCATGCTTACTTTTTTGAAAGCGCAGGCAAAGTCAAGACATGTATATTAAATAAAAATTTCATAATTGTTATTTATTTAATTTTATTAAATTTCATAATTCATATATGAGAAAAAGAAATTAAGTGCTGTCAGAGACCAAACTACTTTGCATACGTACCAAAAAAAGGCGCTTCAAATGACGCAAGAAATTATGCAATTTATTTGCTCCCTTCACTTGTATTTCCATCGGAGTGCTCGTACTCTCTTATCAGCGAAAAGCCTCGGGGGGATCGTTGCTCTTTCGTGAATTCAGGCATTGTGCTGCTAAGATAATTCTAGTTATAACTTCTTTGCTCCTACTTTTTATATTTGAAAGATCTTGTGAAGATACTGTTTAGGCTGTCTTAACCTAGTTGGGGGAAAGAAATAGATTTGACTCTGACTTTGTTGGACTTGGTGTTTTTGGATTTTAAGCCAGATTGTACACCTACCTGTGTTTTTTCAAGTCGAGACCTATTCCAATAGGCTTTTTCAAATCTTAAAAGCAAATAATAAACTGAAGCAGAAGGCTCAAAATTCAGTCTTGGACCAATTTATGCTACAAATCTATCTCTGAAACTTTTATTTACCTAACGTTACAACTTTCTGAATTAGTGCAAACTTGACCTTCTTCAATTTGGCTAATTTTGCTATAATACTGAGACCTTTAAGAGCGCATTTTCACAATTTTGTTTTTTTTTTTATATAAAGCCACATCACTATATTATATTACTTTCTTGAATAAAATTTTGTTTCTTTATGCTACAAAGGAGGAGATACAACTATCCAAGGTAAGATAAATCCGATTTCCTATTATCTTTGGTAAAAGTATTGATGTCTAGAAACATCAATTAAAAATAAAGACACGAAAATCTACAGAAGTGAACCGCAAGTTAGTCGTGAGGTCTTTCGGATCAGTGTTTATTTTCGTGATACCTAATTTGAAATGTCAGATTAACGAGAGCTTTTTTTAAGAATAAAAAGTTCTATACTATTAGTTCATTCCTTTTTCATATTACATATAAAAAAGAACAAGTTTTTCCAAATGAAAGTAAAGATTGACATTAATATTTGAAACGAGGAAAAATTATTCTGTATTTGAGGAGGACGGCCCTATCCTCAACTTCCCCCACTCATTATGGTAAGGTTTTACTGTGCTTTAAGAACATTTCTTATTGCGAATCAACAGCCTTTGTGTTTGAAAATTCATTTCTAAACGATTAGGAGAAAAAGTACTCAATCCTTCGAAGGAGTGCTTACACTAAAACCCCCTTTCCCACTTTAAATTGGCCTTTAAAGATTTTAGTCTGCACGGTGATCGGCGTTTAGTGCTTCAAGACGGATTGTTTCTCCCGGGCTTGTTTTTTGCAGCTAATATTGTGCTGTTTTGGGTGTCTTTATCCTCTTCTTCAAAAAGCTGACAGGCTTGAACTACCGCGAATTCTGTCTCAGGTGAATCACCATCCATCAAAACGTCTGAGTCCATGTTCATCCCTTCCAAGAATGGAGGGTAGGTTAGGTTAGGTTGAGGTCAGTAGGGAGTAATAATAACTCCCTAGTAGACCTCAGGCTCTGGGATTTGCTCCCGCAGTAGAGAATCAGTACGACTGCTTTCAGGCTTCCTTGGTGGAGCCCCCATACGTCACCTCAGCCATCCTTCTGGCTTGCCAGTCAGTGCATGTCAATAACTTGTTTAACTATTTTCCAAATCACAGGGCAGCCTTCTGTTTAGCTAGAACGGGCATGGATCCCTCCATTTTTTGCAAACACCTCTGAAACCATGTTTAATCCACTGTACCCTTTTCCTTAGCCTCCTCCCAGAATCATATATCATGTCTGCCTCATTAACAAAGGCCATTTACCATCTATCTATCCAAGTTTGGTGGTGTGTGAATAAAATGCACCTTCTCGTGGTACTACACTAGGCAGAGTGGCAAGTGGCTGGGCAGCAACTAAAATTCGCAGTAGTGGATTTATCCGAACTCCTTAGAAACCAATTCTTATCCACTTTAACCTTTCCCTCAGCTTCCTCACAGAATTATATATCCGCTCCACCACCTTAACAAAGGCTAGTTGTCATTTGTCTATCGAAGTTTTCTGGTGTGTCCACAAAAAGTACCTTCTCGTGAGAATACACTGGGCAGAGTGCAAGTGGCTGGGCAACAGCTAAATTTAGCAGTAGTAGATTCATACATATGACTGGTAAAGTACGGACTATTAGTCCCAGGGACACCACGTGAAGATTGTACACGTCTCACTTTTTCTCACTGGACATCTATTTTTGTTTTTATGTTGTTATTGATGATACAACAAACAGAAAACCCACTGCTTGAACTACAAATTATTTTCAGCAAAATACAATTAATGCTCTAACCTTTAGAAGGTTTTTGAGGATGGTAGACTTTTTCCCTTTTGTGTGATTTAGGAACAAAGAATTTTGCTACTTCCTATTCCTGCCCATTCCCTTCTATAGATCTCTTGCTCTTCTGCTCTTTACTCATACTCGTCCCAGCTTTCCAGACGGGCATTATAGCCTGCATTTGTGTCACAAATAATGAAGATCTTTTTTGTATATTTTATAGATGACCTGAGCGGTGAAACAAGAGTTCCTCCTGGTAAAAAGTTAGAGGATTTGATACGATTGGCTGAATTATGTGTAGATCTTCTACAACAAAATGAAGAGCATTATTCTGAGGTAAGTATTAAATCTGAATATTTACTGAAATAACTTCAAAAGTATAATTTGGTTTATGCAAACATAAAACATTCAACCAACCTGATCCTTAATATGTGGAAAATATTAATTTTTATAATTTTTTTATTAAATATACCAAATAAGTTTTTAGATATATTTATCACGTAATAATGTAACACCTATGGATGGATGGATGGATAAGTGTATTTCAAAAACCCGTGGGCCATATACACACAAAATATAAATAAATAACAGACAAGCAAGGAAATTAACAACAGTACGAACACGCACAAAAAAAAAACAGAATTCAACGCAAAAAGTACCTAATCTAACTACAAAAGAAATTAATCATATAAAACTTTTTCTTCTTATTAAAGATTTTTCTATATATACTCCCACTCGAAATATTGTGGTTGGGTTACTATTTTGTAGAATACCCGGAAGCATCAGATTAATCCCATGCAAATAAATTTCCCGTAAATCCAAGAGCACCGGGCATTTCCGGAGAAAATGATCCAAGTCTTCATCATCATCTTTACAAAGAGGACAAAGATACCGCCTATCAGGACCAACTATCATTTTATTTTTGTCGAATGTTAACACCTATGTTAAATATAGCTAAACTGTATTTTATTGCACAATAATTGTGTAAAGATTGGACCAAAATAACAATGAGAAAGTAAAATTTAATATTAGCTATCACATGCTTACAAATATTATCCTAACTTAAGGAGGAAAAATCAGATGGACGTCGGATGTTTTCTATGTTGCAAAAAAGTAATTCTTGGAGCTAATCCATGCTTTCAGCTCAAATCCATTTTTGAACTCAGTATGTTGACAGTGTGCTTTCTACAGAACTTAATTCAATAATACCTATGCTTCAAAGCTGCTGTTTAGGCGAGGGGCTAATCTTTACTTGCTAACAGAAATACAAAACTGAAAATTGGAAACTGAATTTTGACTGTAGAAAAACTACATTTTGCTTGAAGGGAAGTAGGGAAATTAGTAGTCTATTTGCTAAGGGAATTAAGTGGTCTATTAATGTGAACGCACATTTAAGTTTCAGTTTTTCTGAACCTTTGAACATGCGATGTTCATATGTTCAAAGGAACTTTCTGACCTAGCATATACCTAGCAAAAAAACGTCTGTCCAGTATGCTTTTAAAAAATTTCGCAGGTTTTTCCTCTCTCTTTAAGTAATTTAGATTCAGCTATTGAGGAAAAATAGTTAGTGATCATTGTTACAGTCAACGGTAAACTTATAATAAAGATATACTTTTCATGTGGCCATAAATTAGTAAGTTTTTTATATTCCAAAACTGACAAGATACACCATAGTAAGTTTTATCATGAAATTTCTCATGGCTTTAAATTTCAAAGAGCTTATTTATAGTGATTACCTGAAACTACCACGGAACAATTTATTGTAATTGCCTTTCTTGAACGTATTTTGATTTTATCGTGGTCAAATCGTAAACCTATATTTCTTAAATTACTAAATAAAAGAGGATTTTAAAGTATAATATATTCATAAATTCTAGCGAGGTCCAAAAACGTTGAAGTCCAATGATTCTAAAAAAGGAGTTGCTACATCCTTGTCTTGCAGCTCCGAAATTTGGTCTTCAAACAACACAGAGGGAGACCAATAAAAGGGTTATCGACAGAAAGACTGAATGTCAGGCATCAAATTTTGTCAAATTTGTCTTACAGGACTTCAAAGCTGTTGTAATTTCACTTACCTATGATCAGTGATGTGTTTTTTTTTGTTTTTTCTTTTTTTCAATTCTGAAATTACAAACCACGTCCATAGGAGGACTATGGATCAGCACTCCATCCCTCAAGTAGCAAAAATACAATATTTAACAAGCGATTCGCAAACATGAAGCTGCGGATCTGAAACTCAGGACTAATACTAATACTAAGTGAATACTGTCGATGGAACCCATTTAGAAGGATTAAGGTTGACATAAGTACGATTGCTGTATAAATTTGATAGTACCCATCACATCAGCCATTTAAACACACCGTCTTTATTGGTTCGGCCGTTGCATATTTATCCTTGAATCTAGCTCTTGGTGGTTTGGAAAGACCCAAGGGATGGCTCTGTGCTAATTAAAATGAATACTACATCGAACAGATCTAGAACCATGTCGTCCATCCTGAAGAGAAGCACCATCTATGGTCATTGATCGTTCAGACTAGATATCACAAATTATGCCTGGATCTCCCTGTGCTAACGGATCACCACAACGGTATCACCAATAAGTAAATCAATTCCAAGAAGTAGGCGATTATTTTCCAAAATGTGGTGTTTTAAATTTTGGATTCTTGCTGGAACATAAAAGTTGTTGCTTATATGAAAATAATTTTTCGATACATTCTTTAATTTAATTGTTCTGTCTATAGAATAGTTGTAGAAAAAGGAAAAAAGAAGCGATTCTTATTGTCAGCAATATGACGGCATCTTGTCCAAATTTGAACCGGGAATTACTACCTGTTTTCGTTGAAAAATGAATGAATATTGCAATGCTTACGTCAAAAATTAAAACCCACTGTGTATATTATTTTTATTATTTTAAACACCGGTGTATGGGCATCATGTTTGGACGGTGGGAGGGACACTACCCTCCAAATGTACTTTGGCTGTCGATAAAACTAACTGAATGTGCTAAATTATGGCTCGAAGTTCCAAAATGTAATTGCAGTGTTATTAATGTTGCCAAAAATTCTATTTTGGTTGGTAAAAGTTAGTAAAGGCAACTCTCTACCTAAACTAACAATTTACTCTGAGAACTGGAACTGGAGGAGGCAAAAAAAACTTGTTCTAGTTTCGCGTAACTGATTAGCTTTTACTGAAAAATAGTTAAAATTCGATCTTGGCTCAAACTCAAATTCTGGTTGATCAAAAACGTTTCTAGTGCTCTTTGGTTCTCTTTACATTTTCTTGTGCAAAAAGTGTTCTGGTTTTGGGAGTCTTTTTAGCTTTTACTGAAAAATATTCAAAATTGATCTTGGTTCAAACTCAAATTCTGGTTGATCAAAAACATTTTTAGTGCTTTTTAGTTCTTTTTACATTTTCCGGAAGCAGAATTTGTAATACAAAGTAGCAAATATTTTAATACCCTAAGGCAAGTCAACTTTTGTTAGAGTTCCTGCTTTTTATTAATTAGGGGGATATGACCATGATAATCTTACCGTATTGAAGCCTTTTAGATGTACTAAGTGATGCAGTAGGTGTACAAAGTAATACAATAGGAGTACAAAGTGATTCAAACTCTGTCAAAATATAATTTCGAATTTCCACAGTATTCTTTTCTTTCGCAATTTTTACGGTAATCGTCGGACTTGGTAAAGGGTTTTATATGTTTTATCCTCGCTACTTTTATAGAACATTTTTTTAGATGAAATTGACTCTTTTTTTCTCTGATGTGATCGGACAAATGCTACTCAAGGATCCGATATAGCTTCTTTTTAATGTACCAAATAAGAGGCTTGAATTGTAATGCTGACATATAAAAATTTCGTGCATGCTGCACTCATGCAAAACGTGTACAATGCGTTAATTGTATGAAAGGAGTATTATGTTTCTATTTATATCTCGTTCGCAACAACAAAACTATGTTTATCGAATGCGGCTACAAAACATGAATTCAAATTAAATATTGCTGTTACTAAGTTTTAGGCTTATTTTTCATTGAGTCTTGTTGAGTTTTGCATGCCAGTCCTGAAAAAAATATTCGCATTTTCCCCAACCATTCTGCTTTTTGCAAGCCAGCCATGATATAGACAAATAAAGTTAAATTGTTCACGAAAGTTTTCAGTGTGTTTAATAGAACTTGGTAACTATGTAGGAATTTTTTGTTTCTCAGAGACATAATTCCTCTGTGATTATCAAGTTCGGAAACCTCTGATTATCTGATTATCAAATTTGTATTCGTAACCAAATGATACTGCAGGATGTTTAACATAATATAGTGGCTATAGCCTGTATATATCAGTCTAGCTAAGGATTTTACTTGGGATGCAACATCCAGCTAACCGGAATGGGCTAATTCACTATACTGTGACAGATATTGGCCTTAAAATTGCTTTCGAGCATTTCCTGAGCATTTAATTCTAAGAGATTTGCTTGGGAGTTGACCATGCTTCAGAGCTACTCAAATTGACACTATTCGGCTGATTATCAAGGCTACTAAAATTCATTTTATAAGTGCTTCATAAACAATAATCAGCTGTAGGATATCTTACATGTATCACCAGCTAGAAAATCTTTAGAATGAAATGCCCCTCATAAATGACTTGCTTTCTCCCTCTCTTTGCGAAAGTTCCCTAGCTACACCCATGATTGAGTCGAACGTTAATGTACATCCTTTTAAATGACTGGCTGCCCCCTTATACCAAGAAAATTCCTCAGCTACGCCCATGCTTGATCCTAGTGTTGTGATCTCCTTGTATTACTTATTGTACTATTAAATCCTCAGAATTTAATATCAAACTAAATTTTAATATAAGTCAGTGAATTTTCGTCTCTCAAATGACTTTCTGTACCTCTACCCCAAAAAAATTCCCCAGCTACGCCCATACTTGAGCCTAACGTTGTGACCTCCTAATGTTATTTCCATTCATGTATTTAAGTGTGTTGTGTTTGATTTGATTATGATAACATTGTAACGAGCAGCTTGTCGTTATCTGCTGAGTCTGAGTCATGTTCTGAGTCGAGTCTATGCTGAGTCTATGTTCACTTGCGCTGTTTTACTTTTCACTCTATATGTGTCATTCTAATTCTTTCCTCTTTCCTCTTTTTATCTACTTAAGGTATATATTAGGTATAATATATATATATAAGGTATCTACTTATATATATATATAAGGTATCTACTGTAAGTATATATTGACATATCTTGCGCATGAAATTTGCGTATGCGCTAATTTTTGCAAAAATATACCCCACTGCTTTTTTTACATTTATCGTAGAAAATAGCATCCCCATGGTTTTACTTTTCAAGAATATTAGCGTAGTGTGTTTTAACTGCATTGCCACCTTAACGAGACAACTAGAGTGAAATTAGCTTGTTTAATGCATGAATCTCTATGAGGATATTGAATTTTGATGTTCTTTTGAGAATTCGCAAGGGACTCATATTGCTTGTCATTCCGTTATTGGCTGCTCCAGAGTATTTTGCTCGTTTAGCCCAAAGGCCGTTTTTATCCTTTTTATTTACGAAAAACTTCCTGGCACATAGGCCTCTTCACTGAGCTGGGCTGTAGTGAAGGGCGGTTTGTTCTTAAAAAATTGCACAAGACAATCATTAGAGGTAGAGAAAAGACTACTATTGCCCTCAAGGGGAAAGACCAGAAACTTACCTTCTCTACCTGGAATTTGAAGCAAATACATTTTGCAGCGTTTTGAGCTAAAATCATATCCAATCGAGAAAATATAAGAATGGTCATAAGTTTAAGGTTTGTCATTGAGATATTCTCGATATTCTGAGTGAAGTTCTTCTTGCGAAAACAATGCAACAGAAAACAGCCTCGACTTCATCATAAGAATATGTCTGGTTAAACCTTAGAATCAGCCAAAAAATTCTTGATACCATGAGGCATGTAAGCGGTTCAATAGCCATCCTCCTCCTTTGATGTGACATTGTTGCTAGTAAATAGAATCTAGTAAGTAGAATCTAGTAAATAGGAGGCAAAATCATGTTTAAGAGGTTTGTAGATTTCTGTGTTGTTTCTATAAAATATTCGGATGAGAGGGCCATCAGATACTAGGTCATCAGATACATCAGATACTATCAGATACAACTATAAAACTCTTTTAATCTTTTAATGCATCCGCGTTTGAGCTTTCTTCCTCATCTTGAGGTAGTTTTTTTTATTTATTTAAGATGGAATAAAATAGATCTAACCTTCTAAATTATCAGTCCTTGCTAATCATAGTTATTTGGTGACGTTTGTTTAGCATTGCGTTATGTTCTTTCACAGTTTTTTTTTCTTAATAAAAAGTTGCAAGAATGTTCAGTCCAGGCCTGATCAAATTATAAAGGATTTAGGCCAAACACCAGTAAAATAAAGCAGCCTCGAGCCATAAAATGTAAACCCATAAAACGAAAGAATAGTGAACATTTTCTTAATCTCAATATTAATTTACATAACGGCTTTCTGTAGCCAATTATAACAAACAACAAACACACATTAAAACGTTACAGCTGTGAAGGTAAATGTATAGGAACTATAGGACCAGATATTTCGAGAGGCAGGGGCGAAATTTTCCAAATGTAAGTAAGTAAGTAAGTAAGACGGCACTAGACCCTTAAAGTCCAAACCGGCGGTGCCAATATCCGTTTCATGGCCCTTCAGCTAGGAAGTGCAAGGGGGGTTGGGGGCCAACCATCCTGTGTTTTTGCACATCCTTCCTGCTTACCTTCCCCAGATTTCTCTAGGTGCCCATTTAGAGCTGGGTCGACTCTGGCTGAGCTTACAGAGTCACCCCACTGACCCCCGTCCCAAACTAAATAACTGGTCACAACTGGGATTGAACCCACGCCCCTTGGACACAGGATTAGAACAGGAATCCAAATGTAGGCAAATTAAATCGAGAATACAAGAAATGATTGGAAAAATAGAAGAATCTTGGAATTTTAGATCATATTCGTTTTGAGTTTCTATTTTTTTCTTCTAGATTATTTTGAAGAAGATTTTTCTATGGACATATAGTGTTTCATAGTATTCTGTACATTTTTATAAGAGAAAAAAACGGAAACATTTAATCTGAATCAAGAAGCAACTTAGAAACGCGTGAGAATTCGAAAAATCATTAGAAAATAAAAAAAAGACTTTTTGTTTGTCACACTTGGTAAAAGTTACCGTCTAAGCTGTTATAGAAGAAGTATAAGACGATAAAGGCAAAACCTTCATCGGTCATAGTGTGACCAATTAAGACAAAGTAATCAAATAGAACAAGGGGGATTGCTTTCTGATAATTCAATTGTAAAAAGGGTGCCCAGCATCATTGGTTTACGTCTATGACGTATTTTCATACGCCAAGAAAGCTATTCCTGTAACGAGTTAACTAAGGTTGACCAACAAATCTAAATTAGCAACAAAATAAAAATTTATGGATGGTCAAATAGCTGTTAAAAACTAGGCTGCTTCTCCTTTTCGATATTTTTAGCTTGTAAAAACAACAAAAAGTTTTTGAGTCACACAATTTTTATGGCACTTGGTATTAACCAAGTGACATATAGCAGTCGCCAATTCTGTCGGTCTGTCGGTCTGTCTGTCGGTCTGTCTGTCGGTCTGTCTGTCGGTCTGTCTGTCGGTCCCGGTTTTGCTACTTTAGGCACTTCCAGGTAAGCTAGGACGATGAAATTTGGCAAGCGTATCAGGGACCGGACCAGATTAAATTAGAAATAGTCGTTTTCCCGATTTGA
Organism: Artemia franciscana; assembly: GCF_032884065.1. Lineage (NCBI taxonomy): Eukaryota > Metazoa > Arthropoda > Branchiopoda > Anostraca > Artemiidae > Artemia > Artemia franciscana. Next base: position 43,916,121 of record NC_088866.1, on the reverse strand, counting down.
CCATCTGGGGGGGAGTGGGGGCCCGGTTAATTCGCAAAAAATAGAAAAAATGAAGTATTTTTAACTTATCAGCGGGTATTTGGATCTTAATGAAATTTGATGTTTGGAATGATATTGTGTCTTAGAGCTCTTATTTTTAATCCCGACCGGATCTGATGACATTGGGGGGAGTTGGAGGGGGAAAACCTAAAGTCCCGGTTTTGCTACTTTAGGCACTTCCAGGTAAGCTAGGACGATGAAATTTGGCAAGCGTATCAGGGACCGGACCAGATTAAATTAGAAATAGTCGTTTTCCCGATTTGACCATCTGGGGGGGGGAGAAGGGGCCGGTTAATTCGGAAAAATAGAAAAAATGAAGTATTTTTAACTTATGAGCGGGCGATTGGATCTTAATGAAATTTGATGTTTGGAATGATATTGTGTCTCAGAGCTCTTATTTTAAATCCCGACTGGGTCTGATGACATTGGGGGGAGTTGGAGGGGGGAAACCTAAAATCTTGGAAAACACTTAGAGTAGAGGGATCGGGATGAAACTTGATGGGAAAAATAAGCGCAAGTCCCAGATACATGATTGACATAATCGGAACTTATTTGCTCTCTTTGGGGTAGTTGGGAGGGGGGGAGTAAGTCTTAAAAATTAGAAAAATGAGGTATTTTCAACTTACGAACGGGTGATCGGATCTCAATGAAATTTGATGTTTAGAAGGATATCGTGTCTTAGAGCTCTTATTTTAAATCCCGACCGGATCTGGTGATGGGGGCGGGGAGTTGGGAGGGGGAAACCTAAAACTTGGAAAACACTTAGAGTGGAGGGATCGGGATGAAACATGGTGGGAAAAATAAACACAAGTCCTAGATAGATGATTGACATAAACGGAACGGATCCGCTCTCTTTTGGGTAGTTGGGGGGGGGGGTTAATTCTGAAAAATTAGAAAAAATGAGGTATTTTTAACTTACGAATGGGTGATTGGATCTCCATGAAATTTGATTTTTAGAAGGATATCGTGGCTCAAAGCTCTTATTTTAAATCCTGACCGGATCTGGTGACATTGTGGGAAGTTTGGGGTGGGGAGACCTAAAATGATGGGAAACCCTTAGATTGGAAGGATTGGGATGAAACTTGGTTGGAAAAATAAGCAAAAGTCTTGCATACGTAATTTACATAATTGGAATGGATCCGCTCAATTGCGGGGGGGGGTAATTCTGAAAAATAAGAAAAATAACGTATTTTTAACTTACGAAGGAGTGATCGGATCTTCATGAAACTTCATATTTAGAAGGACCTCGTAACTCTGATATCTTATTTTAAATCTCAACCGGATCAAACGTAATTGGGGGGGGGGCAGTTGGGGGACTGGAAATCTTAGAAAATACTTAAAGCGGTGAGATCAGGATGAAACTGGATGGGAAGAATAGAAACCTGTCTAAGATACGTGACTGACATAACTGAACCGGATCTGCTCTCTTTGGTGGAATTGGGAGGGGGGAGGTAATTTTGAAAATTGAGGTATTTGTAACTTACGAAAGGGTGACCAGATCTTAATGAAATTTGATATTTAGAAGGATCTTGTGCTATAAAGTTTAACTTTAGGTTCTGACCTTCTCACAAGTGCCAAATGAGCTCTTGGCTCTTGGCTCTTCCGACCTCGTCCAAATGAGCTCTTGGCTCTTCCGACCTCGTACCATATGAGCTCTCGGCTCTTCCGACCTCGTCACAAGTGCCATATGAGCTCTTAGCTCTTGTTTTTACAAGAAGTTCCTTTGTCTTGGAACATCTTGGAAATTTTATGCTGCCATTCGAGAAAAAATGAGAACAACATGTTGTATGTGAATCAACTGATGCTTTTGGTTACATCTTTAATATACGTACATGTTATAATCATTAATGCTTCTTTCAATAATCTAACCACCTAAGCTAAATTGTTTGAAATTGAGGCTTCTACTGTCTAATTTATTCACACCACATTATTTTTTTTTCTTCTTTACTTTTTTATTTCCGATCATTCGCAAAAAATTAAGCTACTTTTAGTTAGCGAGGTACGGTACGAGGCAATACAAATTTTTGTATTGCCTCGGGCCCTTTTGTATTGCAACATTGGATCTTGCCGCATCTGTCTTTAGAATCAGGAATAATATTTGTGCTAAAATACAGCCTGTAATGTGCACCGCATTGGTTAAAAGGGTAAAAATCATGCATAGACCCTCTATCTAGGGGTCAAGAATAGATGATGAAAGAACCCCTCCTTGGTAATGTATGGCTTCGCTTATATTAGTTATCCCAGAATTCTTAAGGCATGACCTGTTTTTGTTATTTCATTCCGTCTTTTTATCGATTTTCTTATTTACGTATATACATTAGCATTTCTTATGACTACTTTTGACGTTAATTTCCTTCTCTTTTAATAATGCTTTTTTCTTAATATTCTCGGCTGTATAACCTGCAAAACAGTCATCTGCTGAGGGCACATGCGCCCGAGGGTGTTAGGTTCCCTGGCTAATAATCCAAAGGAGGTAGGCTATCTGACTAATGAACTGGATTTCAGAAATATAAACGAGATAAAGACAATGATTTTTTGGGCCAGTTTCATGTGCATGAAGCATAAATTTTCCAAGCATCATATTTTACACTCTACTTATTATTCGCTAGATCTTTGAATATATTGCGGTTAAACCTTTCTTTGGTAGTCGATACGACAAGATGGTACCATAAATGGGCCTCTACGTTCTCGTAACATCATATATTTGGATTGTTTGCTGAGGCGACGCGTAGGACAGGTTCTTCTCCACTTTAGCGTATATCTTTGAAACCTTCGCATTTGAAATAACCTTTTACGAAAATTGTGACTGCTGCTACTACTGATAACGCATTGTGGCACCAAGACACCTAAGGTGAACACCGTTGCGCATACTCCTCCTTCGCCCCAATCTATTCAGTGCCTCACGCTTTACCCCCTCCGTTGAAGGTACAATTTCTTTTATTTCTTTTTTTTACCTCTTCTCCCCTCATTTGTGGTAGACCTGATTTTCGTCTGGGCACAGATTAAACCAAAAAGCAAACTTTTTGGCAATTTGTCATGTCTTATTCATAAAACGTGCCATAACATCTTAAGGGCTGGAAATACGTAGCTTTATTCAGCGCCGATTTACCAAATCGGCATCGATTTGCAAAGAAAACGGTGCCGATTTAAGCTTCAAAATTTTCTAGTTTTCGGTCCGATATACAAAAATGGCGCCTAATTTCATCATGATATAAAATGAAAAGACATATTTAATCTCTCTTTATTTTCAACGGGAAAACCAAAACAACTAAATAATAATAAAACTAATTTAATATTTGATTGCAAAAGAACTTCATAATTTAATAATGAAAGAATTTAAAATTCATTAAAAAATCTTTTGATGAAAAAAAAAATAAAAAAAAAATAAAAATTTGAATAATAAAAGAGCTTAATAATGATAAAAGAAGAGCTTAATGATAATAATAAAATAACTAAATAATAAATTGAGATTAATCATGCAACTGTCGATAATCTGCAGTTGACTATTGGTGTCCATGATATTTGCTTTTGAAACTCTCGCGCAAAGTGGTACCGCTATCATTTGTCCACTCTGCTGTTGAAATCGGTACCCGAAAAAGCTAGGTGTGTCCAGCCCTTTAACCTGTTTTCACTGCAGCCAGAGCAAACGAGACTGTACCACGTTTTTGTTTGAAACAGGATAAGTACAACGAGTGCCTGAAGCTATCCTTAGATAGTTCTTCCGGGAACATCCAACAAACATTCTTCAGTCCTTAGAAGCGCCCATGCTTCGGAGCCATGATTAGTCGCTGTCTTTACCATAGCTTCCAATATTCTAACTTAGTCCGCAGGCTTATTCTTCAAAACTTCTTCTTTTTTTAATGCGAATAATCTTGATTATTCTGTATTTTGTATCTTCATTGCCTTCACCATTTTTTCTCGTAATTCTACCTTGGTAAGTAAGGCTTTTCACTACATCGATTGCCTCTTCGCTTAATTCTCATGTTTACTCTTATTTATTCCTACTGTAAGCGACTTAGTCTTCTTAACATTAATTTTCAAGCCTATTCTTGTACAGTGTAGTGTCAAACCTTCAAGAAATTATTTCATTTTGCTAACTTTTTATCTAGGAAACCCAAATTATCTACATTATCTAAGTCATATAAACAACAAAAGTTAAAACAACGAGGACAGTAACAACGATTCATCTAAGACAGTAAAATCTTTTTATCCCTAAATAAATATTTCGGCTATATATCCTAGGGCCGGTCTCAGCAAAGCACATATAAAAATAAAATAAGACATCCAACAATAACGAAAAATTAATCCTAAAAATGGGAAAATGAGAATAATAACAAAAGATAAAAAGGTAAAGAATACGGTAATGGACTTTACAGTCCCTACCGGCGGTGCTGATCTCCATTTCTTGGCCCTTCAGCCAGGAACTGCAATGGAGGTTCGGGGTACAGCCATCCTGTCCTTTCGCTCACTCTTCCTGCTTACCTTCCCCAAATAACTCCAGGTACCCATTTAGAGCTGGGTTGACTCTGGCTGAGCTTACACAGTCACGCGACTGACCCCCGTCCCAAACAAAATAATTAGGTACACTAGGATTCAAACCCTCGCCCTCTCGGACAAAGAATCCTAAATCCCGCGCACCAATCCACTCGGCTAGGATAATAACAGCCAGTGAAAAATAGAAGAAAACTATGCAAATATTTTGGATGAGACCTCCGCTTAACCGTCTTCAGTGCAGAATAAAATAATAAAAATACAGATAAAAGTTGACAGGACAATATAAAAAAGACAAACAAACACTAAATTTCAAAGAAGACTAACAATGAAAGGGTAACTCAGAAATTATTTACTTACAATAAAATGCATGATAATTAGAGCTAAAACTGAGCAGTCACAGAATCATGACGAAATTCATCCAGGACTCGTAATCGAATTCTAGAAGAATTTTACTTTCCTAATAGTAGCTAAGATGGGACGGATACCTAGCCTCATCGCTAAAATACCTTCTTAGAATAATAAGTAGAAAAACTTGGAGATATAAAAAGAAACATCCTCTATCCATCATCCTAATATTCATCATCATTTATCCGTAAAACGCGCCCTAGTCATCATTACTTTGACGGTTGACTAAAAATTACAGGCAATTCTTTTTACTACGAGTGCAAAACCAAATACAATGTTAGCGCCTTTTGTGTATTATCAAATTAAAAAAAAAAAAACAGTTGTTTCTACTGAAATTAAAAAGCAAAATTAAAATTTAAGACGAACAGAAATTATTCCATAGATGAGGGGGGTTGTCCCCTGCTCAATACCTTGCTCTTCACCCTAAAGTTTTAAGAACTTAAAAAAAATTGTTTATTCCATTAAGCTCCCCTGTGATTCTGGAGTTGTTCTTACAAAAATGGGAATAAAATTCGAACTTTAGTGGAAAGAGTGACGTACTGAGGAGGGGGCGATCCCCTCATATACGGAATAATTTCTGTTCGTTTTAAGTTTTTATGTTGCTCCTTACGTTAAGTAGAAAAACTTGTTTTTTATTTAGTTTTCGATCGTGATTTTAAGGAATACCGAGAAACTTGGCTTTCTCTCCATATGATATTTTCCATCCTCCTTGGAAAATTTTTTGCTGACGATCCCACCCGAAAAATTCCCCTCAGTATACTTTCGTATGAAAAGGACTTAAATGTCTAATCGTTTTTCGAATCATACCGGAAATCCCCCCCCCTCTTATGGAAATAATTTCCTGGAAATCCACCTCCCCCAATAGAAAGTTGATCCCAGGAAAGCAGAATATATTATAAAAAGCAAAAAGCAGAATGGTTGGGGAAAATGCGAATATTTTTTTCAGGACTTCCATCCCCCTTGGAAAATTTCTTGCTGACGATCCCACCTGAAAAATTCCCCTCAGTATACTTTCGTATGAAAAGGACTTAAATGTCTAATCGTTTTTCGAATCATACCGGAAATCCCCCCCTTTTGGAAACAATTTCCTGGAAATCCACCTCCCCCAATGGAAAGTTGATCCCACGAAAATTTCCCGTGGAAATTTTCCCATTGAGGATTTTTTTCCACAGAAATTCTCCCTCCCGACAGAAAAATCATCCAGACAATTCCAACTCCGCTGAAAATTTCTCAGGGGCAATTCCCTCGGAAGATCTCCACATGTGAAGTTGAGTCGGTAAATAGAAAGTAATACAAATAAAAACAGTGTCGTATAGGAATTCTGGTAAATTTCCCCTGGAAAGTTCACACCCTAAAACTTTTCTTTGCCGCAGTAAATTCTCCTCGTGGAAAACCTTTCTCGTAGAAAATTCTCCTCCCTCCTCCCTCCTGAAAAATGTTTGTATATTTCTCTATAACAAATACTATGCTTTAACAATGGGCAAATTTCATAAGTTAAAGCCTGTTCCCAAGGGGCTTCGGGGTGAGGCATGTTATCCCCTAAGGCATAGTTATTGGACCTTTCAACTGTGTTGGGCAAAACGGCTGTCTCAAAATTTTAACCAGACAATTTCGGGGGAAAGGGGCGAAGGAGGGTGGTTAGTCGGCCTTCTATCTTTTTGGTCACTTAAAAAGGGCTCTAGAATTCTTAATTTTTATTTGAATGAGCCCTCATTTTTGGACCACTGGTTAGATAGAATCACCCCTGCAAAAAAATACAAACAAATAAATACGCATCAACGATCTTTTTGGCAAAAAATACAGAATTCCATATTCTGTAGATGGGAGCTTGATACCTCTAGAGTAGATTTATCAGATACACTGAATCCGATGGTACAATTTTCATCAAGATTCCTTGAGTTTTGGGAGCGTTTCTCCCGTTTTCGAAAATCAAGCAATTTTCTCAGGCTCGTAGCTTTTCGTGGGTAGCACTAAACATGAATCATATATTTTTGGAATCAGTATATAAAGCCAATTCGTTTTATGCATCTATTGATACAAAAACTCCTTTTTTAGAGTTTTGGTTACTATTTAGCTGAGTATTAAAGTTACTTTAAGTTCGTTAGCACGAAATCTTTGATAAGAATTTTACGGGCGAGATTTGTTTCGTATATCCCATAATAGATTGAAGGTAATTGCAAATAATTTCAATAGCTTGTAATTTGTAGTTTTTCATTGTTGAGCTCTAGAACACATCCCAAAATTCAGAATGCCAATTCTTTTGCATTATTTTAATTTTCGATTAATCGGTTTGCTTTTTTAGGCCTTTGCATGGTTTAGTGACTTACTTGTTGATCATGCGGAAACATTTTGGTCCTTCTTCGCTGTGGATATGGATACAGTTCTATCTGAACAACCACCAGATTCCTGGGATGCATTTCCATTATTCCAAATACTCAATGACTACTTGAGACAAGACGGTAAGTAAATATAGCTCTGTGGTAAAGTTCAGGCGTACTTTTGTAGCGATTTGTCTTTTAACGTGCATTGGTATGACATGCTATACCAGTGGTTTTTAGCCTTACTTCAGCTTTAAATTTTTAACTTAAAGAATATTAACAAATGTATTTTGTTTTATTTTTCTATTATAAAAATTTTCCAAACATGCACTTAAAGAAATTAAGAACTCTGGCTTGTAGAGTCATATTTATCACGATTAGATAAACAACAAATTACATATAAGAATAGTGAATCCAAGAAAGCAGACTGGGGATTCAAATCAAAGTTCCTAGCAATTCTGCCAAAGAAGGTAAAGCTCTGTCTCCCGAAAGAAGTAGCTTCTTGCTAGGTTTGATGGCTCAAATCATCGCTTAAGCAAAACAAGAGTTCATGCCACACATATAATTACATCAATTAAAGCCCGAAGCATTTAAGGCTAGAATCCTACTCGCGTAATAAACTGCCATCGGGAGATATGACAACCAGGCTACTTCTAGTGTAACGAGAGGATGTCCAAGGTCCTTTGCACACCAAAATTTAAAAATTTGCATATTCCTTTATATTGTGGATTTAGTTTTGACCTTTTTTATTTACTTCCATTTTGCACATGAGTTATCTGTCTCTCTTAATTTCAGATAACCTCAAGCACGGTCGATTTCATCAGCATCTACGAGACACCTTTGCTCCACTTGTTGTCAGATACGTAGATTTGATGGAGTCATCTATAGCGCAAGCAATACACAAAGGATTTGAGCGAGAAAAATGGGAACTAAAAGGGTAAGCAATTATGACTACAAACAGAATTTTTCTGTCCCTTTTCCCCTCTAATTCTTCTTCATATTTTCTTGCGTTAGATTATATCTGTATATTCTAGGGATGAAAGACCCACTGAATGAAATATAAACTGTAGACTCAACCTACCTTAAGTGGGTGGGTTTTGAAAAAAAGTATTCACGACAGAAAATGCTTTTTTCGAGAAAATTATATTACATTTCTTATTTCAAAAATGAAAGATTTCCAAAATACATTGAAGTTAGAACCAAAGTGACGCTTGTGCTTGAAAATCCCAAAGTTCAGGCAGATTTCACGATGGTTTTCATCAGAATCGTCCCTATGGGCTCCTAAAAAAAAAAAAAAAAAAAAAAAAAAAAAAAAAAAAAAAAAAAAAAAAAAAAAATCAACGAGCATCTAGCAATTTTTCATGTTTAATCCACGCAACTAAAAATGAAAAAAGCGTAATTTAGAAGAAAAACTCTGATTCTTGGCTCTACGTATGAGTCTTAAGAGAAATCAATTTTCGATTTATTTTCACTATATTTTGATACATATATTTTGATGTAATTTCTAAATCTTATATTTTGATGTGTTATAGTCTGATTTCGCAGAATTTACAAGAGCGAGCAGTCTCTAATACTAAGTAAGCGATATTTACTTTATCTTTTTTTTTTACCAGCCAGTTTTGATTATTTTAACTTGTACTTGACGTGGGTCCAGACGCAGACTTCTCCTCCGACATCTAAGAAAGTCTGTTTGGTTCAGTTGTTCATTTGTCGCGATCTTGTGCCAGCTCTTCAGCTAACCGGATCCAGCAGGAGTCGAGGTATTTTCTTGGGGTTGTCCACAGATTCTTCAATTGACCGCCAGGTCACCTGTACCAAACTCATAAAGAAGCAGTGATAAGCACTTGATTGATGGTATTGTCATTGGGTCTCTCAGGACATGGCCAAGCCAGCGCCTTAATCTTTTTGGCAGTGGTCTCGGTGTTACAGCAGCAGAGGCGCATATCAACATTTGAAGTCCTGTTACAGTATTGATTCCCCAGGATTTTACGTAGACAGCAATGGTCAAAGACCTTCAGATCATGGGGATGAAACGCCTTCAGAGGCCAACTCTAGACTATACATAAGAGAATAGATCTAACAGATGCTTTATAGACACAAATTTTTTTTTCCCTTGCTGACCTCCTGCTGGCTCCACAAATGGCGGTGGAGTTGTGAAAAAATGGCTTGGGTTTCGATGATTCTAATCTGTATGCCAAGGTCACAGCCTCCAAGAGAGTCTATTTGTGAGCTAAGGTAAGTGCAGCTATTGACTGTTTCTAATTCTTTTCCGTAAAGCAGAGGCTGATAATCTGACAGTATATTTAGGTCTATGACTGTAGTTTTGGCCGTGTTGATCTTAATACCCAATAGCCGAGAGAAATGTGCTATTTTATTTAGCATTGCTTTGGCTGTTGCTGGATAGCAGTTGGTAGTTTAATTGATGATAGTTTAGTTGATGTTTTTTTTTATGATAGTTTTACATTATTCTTTATACTCCAAGGAATAATTTAAGGATGTTTTGAATCTGTGACTATAACACAAGAAGCACAAAAAAAAACTAATCAAATTTTTCTTTTAATTTTCTAGATGAAAAACTAATTTTTATAATAAGCGTCTTGTGAAATTAAAAAAAAATACCTTTCCTTCTAACCCACTTCCCCTTTATCTCTCTGTCTTTCTATTGCACTCAACTAGGATGCTGGGATGTTTTTGTTGACAGTAATTCTTTCTTTACCCTCAAATGGTCAGGTTTTTTCCTTGGCTAGCTTCACGGATAGACCAAGATTAGATAAATTTATCACAAACAAATATTCAAACCACTGTGATATGTAGCCGCGTATGAGAAGACATGAAATGTACTGACGCTAGGTAACTTCTATTATAAGACTCAAATAACCTTTAACTTTTGTCAGTTATACTGAAAAAAAAACAAATACTAAGAGCTAATGCCTGGCCCAAATAGCTTGAATCACTGGATAGCACAAAGGATGGTGGACTGGAGGATTTATCACAGGGTCATTCGGTGGCTTCCCTTTTTTAAGAATGGGTACAATAACACCTAACAAAGTAAATCAGGGACGACACTTTGATTCATCACAATCTGGGTTGCAACGTATAGATGTTCAAATAATAGATTACTGCCCTGTAATCTGTTACACGGCATGCGATGCAGGGCATTCAAGTTGTCGGGTCCTCTTGAAGATTTTTTTTTTAGTTTTTTACACTGTAGCGCTACGTCAAAATTAGAGATCACAAAACTATTAGGCTTCTTCGTTATGACAGTATTGATCTGATTTGTAAAATTACGGTTCTTAGACTCATCGGTATATTTGAACTCGTCTGCAAAATACTGGACCCACTTGTCCTTACTGATGTCCAATGCCTTTTCGTTATCTGTCTCTTGATGTTTAGAGTGCAGCTTCCATAATTGGTTAGGGTTTTCTAGGATCTTTTCTGCAGTTTCTTTTTGGAGATTTAAATGATGATTAGTGAGTTTCTTACTAAAACAGCGTTTTGTGACCCGAAGGATATTACTCGCTATATCTGATTTTGGGCGGTCACACTCGTTCCATAGTTTAAACCAGAATTTTGTTGCATCTTTTGCTTTCACTAGTTCACTGTTTTTTACCATTTTTTCACATGGGTATTCATCCAAGTCTTTTATTTGGAACGGCGGCTTTTTTGGCAAACCTTAAAGCATGGGATATTTGTCCTAAGTAGATATTGAGTTCATTGACTATTTCATGACATGGCAATGTAGGGTTGATTTGAAGCGGGTGGAAGGGGATTTTTATTTTTTGAAGGATCATATCGCAACTAGTTTTATATAGTTCCTTGTCAGCATTATCCCAAGTGCTATATGATCTCCATTTGCTTTTGACTTTTTCACTGCGGAAGTTTGAAGAAGGGAAGATAGGGGATAATGGTAGGTGGTCTGAATAGAGTTTTTCGGCTCCAACTGAAACCATAATATTACTACAATCATGGGAGTATAAGACATGATCCAGGTTTGATACATTTTGGGCAACGGTTATGAATGAATATGGCCTAATGTTCTTTAACAAATTGTAAGTATCTGGTATAACTCCCATCAAGACCTCATTACTCGGACTATGGTTATCTTCTAAATTGCAATTGAAGTCCCCAATTATCATCACTTGAAGAACAGCCCTCCGCTGTTTCGTCAGTTCCCTGCCAATCTTCTTACATGCAAGAGCAAATATTTGCTCTGATCTTTCGTCACCATAGTCGGTTGGAAGGTATTCATTGATACTGATACAAGGCTCTTAATCACTTGATAGAAAGCATTTTGAGTGAGGAGTTGCGGTGAAGAAGAGATATTCTCACTCACAATAACTGCAAGACCTCTAGAAGGGCGACCACGGGAATTAGATTTAGATGCAGGTTGAATAAAGCAATTTAGACAGGAAGAGAATTCAGAATGTTCGTGTAATTCTTATTCAGAAAATGCTCCTATAGGCATATTATATCATATTTAGCTGAAAGATCAAATATAAAGGGTATACGGTCCAGAACTTTACCATTCATATTCCAAGAGAAAATACGGCACATCATTTTGTGGATTGAAGGGGAAAAGTGGCCACATTTCGAGGGCAAACTGCATGGTAGCAGGTATGTTTGTTGGATCCACAGTTCAGGCGTTTGCGAGGTAGTTTGCATGGGCTATCTTTCGTGCTTACATGGTCTAGGCTTCCACAGACTCCACACCTTTCTTGATTGGTACAGTCTTTTACCAGATGTGATGTCTAATGGCAGCGGTAGCATTTTCGTGGTCGGAATCGAAATTCTTCAATTTTAAAGAGCTCTAGGGAGATTTTCAGTGTTTGGACAATAGCTTGGAGTAGATCGTTTTTGCTGGTAAAGTACAATTTGTGAGCTTGGGTCTCACCACAGCGTGTGGCCTTTTTACAACCTGGAATTAAACTTGTTAGTTCTTCTTCAGATACAGATTCGGGAATTTGCTTAACTATACCGATGAAGTGGGGCTTTTTAACTTGCGTCTCGATTTTATGTTTTGATGACATAGCTTTTGCGACTGCTTCGGCAAAAGCAAGAGAATCGATGGTTATTCTCCTGTCAGTCCGGTTACGTTCCAGCAACTTAGAGTCGGTACGAACCTGCGTCGGACACAGGTTATCGATAAACTCTTTTCTAGCACTAGAGGAGACCAGCGAAGTAGCGGGTTTTTTCACAATGACAGAGTGTAAAGGCATGCTTGTTCCTTCTTTAATCTCTGTTGCACCTTACAAAGTGAAAAAAAAAATTATACTAAATTATAAAAAAATTACCAAAAGTTACCTAAATTTAAATTACCTAAACAAATTACCTAAATTACCAAAGGAAACAATTCAATAAGCGAAAGGTAAGCCAACACAGCAGCCTGATAGCTGCGGAGTTGCCCAATATCCAGTACTTTTAACTTTCTAAAGCTTCCACCTGTATTATTTACGCTGTTACCATGATCAATAGTCAAGCGAATGACCTTTTTCTGTAAAATTTGCTCACACCTAAAATCAGAGGCAACGCTGTAGCGTTGCCTTCAATGTTTTATTGTTATTAATTTTTTTTTCAGAGGCAATTCATATGGAAGGGAATGTCGTTTATACTTCGGAAGGGGCTCATTCGATTGAAAATCGGAAGTTATAGTGCCCTTTTTAGGAGTAGGAAGTGATCGGAAGACAACTACTCCCCCCTCCTACCAACGCTGTCTTTTCGCAAAATTTATCCGATCAAAATTTTGAGATAGCCATTCTGTTCAAAATAGTTCTAAGATCAAATAACAAAACGTTTGGGGTCAACACCCCGCCCCCCTGAGCCCTGGGGCAAGGGTTGTAAGCTATACCCCGGAGGTATATATGGTTATTATGGAAAAAGTGGCCGTACAAACTTTGAAGGAGGCTCATTGGATTTGAAATCAGAAGTTCTATTTCCCTGTAAAGAGTCAAAGTTGATCAGAGGGTGAATAGCTCTCACCCTTAATTATACTACAATGAATTATATTACAAACTATTTTTTTGTACTTATTACAACATTGAAAATAAAATGAAAATTACAATGAAATAAAATAATGAATTGGTGAGTTTTCATTTTAATTTATTTGGTCTTTCTAAGACTGTTCAAGACACACATAGTTTTCAGTAGATAGCCAATGACGCAGAAGGCTTTGTACTTTTAAAGGTAGGTAAGGGGGCAATTATAACATGATTGTAACTTGATTTTACCGACTGGCTGGTCATTTCTACCGACTGTTTTTGTCATATTAGCATAATGTCCGTTCGTATACAATACGTAAAATCACTGAACGAGTCGGTAAAACTACTGGATTTACAAATGGAGATTCAGATTTTGGTACAAATCATGATCTTAATGCTGTTTATTTGGCCAAATGGAAAATTGTGGCACCATCTGTAAAATTACGGCAGGAGTCGGTAAAACTGCTGTGTTTACTGACAGACTTCGAAATTTCTGTAGATGACATGTCAATATTTTCGTGGTCTTTATTGAACCGAACAAAGAATTTTACTGACTTCTTTTTTTACTGAGTGACCAAAAACATTGGGGGCAGCCCCACTTCCCTCCCCTATGCGAAACGGTCCTGGGTACAAGTTAAATTAGTCTATAGGTCTGCTCTGCATTCTCTTAGAAGAAGGATGTGGTCAGTTTATGATAATGTTCTATCTTGATTAATCTTCTAGGGTTGGAGTTGCTTAAGCTCTGCGCTAATTGTAGCTGGAAAGGTCACTAATTTCACCATATGTGCAAACAGTGACGGACAAGAAAGCTATGGATGGACTCGATAGCGTGTGGTAAATTTACTTAAATGTACTCTAGAATGGGTATATTCAAAATCTAGGAAATTAAGCCAAATGAAATAGGAATCTGGGAGGCAATTCAGAACGATATTTCAGATTTAAAAGGAATGTGTTCTTTGCTGGACCATTAAGCCAAGTCCTCTTAATTTGCTCAAGATTCAATATATGGCTAGGAGAGAGTGTTGTTGAAAGAAATTTGGAGTAAACCCAAAGAATCAAAGAGAATGGCCAAGTGGATAAAAGTTTGGGACAATTATGTAGATGATAGAGAGTTTAGAGACTTATAATTTAAAGAATAGAGGACTGGCAAAAAATAAGATGGAGAAGGTTTTTTTTTTATGATGATTGTGCAGAAAAGAATGGAAGTGGTGGAAGCTCTGAGAAATCTGAAAAAGAATAACAATGAATCTGCTCTTATGGCATATCGGCAGAAGCGGAGGGAATACAAACAGACACTTCGAAGTAAAAAGAGGGAACAACATAAAGTCAGGAACTTAAAAATTAAAAAAAAAATAACAAAGGAACAAAAAAAAAACTCTGGCAGCTATTACTAGGATCTATCAACCCTGCTACTACAGTACAACTACTGATAGCTAATGCCTGGCCCGAATAGCTTGAATCACTGGATAACACAAAAGATGATGAACTGGAGGATTTATCACAGAGTTTATACCAACAGGCGTGCTACCCACTGAGAGAGGCGGATTACAAACTTATCTCACCAATTACGCATGAGGATATTGGTAAAGCCCTGAAGTCTATGAAGGAGAAATCTGCCCCGGGGACAGATAAGATCCCGGTGAATATTTGGAGAAAAACTTATTTTGCTTCAATTCTGATTAATTTATTTTCAGCTTTGGTAAGTTCGTGTAAGTGACCTGAAGAGTGGAGTTTGTCAGTTATGATACCATTATTTAAGAAGCGGGATAAGTCTCATCATAATAATTACCAAGGAATTCATTTAGGGAACAGTTTACCGAAGTTATTTTGTAAGGTTTTAGGCTTTAGATTAAGGAGGTGGATAGAAAATAGGGATGTATTGGATAAGGTTCAGGTGGATTTTAGAGAAGCCTTTGGAACAACTGATCATATATTTAGTCTGCAGGATTTAGTTAATAAACAAACTACTGATAAAAAATGAAGATTATACATGGCAATTATAGATATTAAAGGAGCTTTTGATTATGTTTGTATGTTTCTATTAATGGAAAGTTTGTTAGAGATAGGTCTCCCAATCCCATTTGTGTTAGTTTTAATTCAAATGTATACGTTCACTAGACTAGTTGTGAGAGTTGGTAGGTGAGTTCTAAGGATAGTTAGAGGATATAAAGGTGTTGAACAGGGCTGCACATTGTCTCCTAAATTTTTTGCCCTGTTAATAAATTCTGTAGTGGCATTTATGGAAAAGAAGGAGGTGCCGATGGTGGGTTCTAGATATTGTATCCATTTGCATGATGTTGTTCACAGATGATACTGTTTTGGCTGCCGATTTACAAAACAACCTTCAGAAATTACTTGATATTTAAGATGATTATTTGGATAGGATAAAGTTAGAGCTTAATTTGGATGAAACCATAGTGTTAATATTCCGTAAATGTGGTAGACTTGAGAAGGATGTTAAACTTAGTTTTGAGGGTAGAAGGGTTAAATTAGTGGAAGAATGGTCATATTTAGCTGTTAAGTTTAAGACGAAAGGAAATTTATTTAGTAGCCATATAGAAAGTAGGATTGAAAAAGGTAAGGCATGTTGTAATATGGTATTAAGAATTCAGCTTAGGGATATTAAAAAGATCCAAGTTGTTAAAGAGGTGTTCAGGGTTAAAATTTCTGGTATGATGCACTATGGATCTGAGGTTTGGGAGCACGCGAAGGGAGATAGGCTAGAAGCAGTATAATCATGATATTATAAGAGGGGGCTAGGGATAAGTAAACATACAAATAGTTTAACAGTTAGAGGTGATTTAGGTTTGTTTTCTTTAAGAAGTCGTAACATGGTTAGGCTTTGGGAAGAAATTTTAGTGATACCTAGGATCCGGGTGATGAAGGTTGCTCATTTACAAATGTTGAAGGGCAGCTCAGGTAGAAGATGGCCGTACCAAATTAAGAGTTTTTTCGATCGGTGAAGGCTAAGCCATATGTGGGGGATGGTTTAGGCCTTGAGTATAGGAGGGACCAAGTAAGTGGATTAATTGAAAGGATTTTACAGGACCAAAAAATACAGGCATGGCAGGCCCAGCGTTCGGTGTCGAATTCACTGGGTCTTTATTGTCGGTCGAAGGAGGTTTGGGTGAAGTTTTATTTTTTAAGGTGGGTCTGAATAAAAATTAAATAAAGTTATTAATTGGAATGAGGGCTGATAGTTCGCCACTAGGCCAAAGAAGAAAGTTAATCGGGAGAGAAAGGTAAAAGGCTGGTTTTTATTGTGTTGCAAGAGTAACACTTTGGTTTCGTCGTTTTTTGTTTTTTTTTGTTCCTAGCACCCCGAATTCATCTTATTCCTAGAAAGTGGTAAGGGTTTAACCTCTTTGTTTCTACGGAAAGTTCGAACCCTTGGCCGGATTGATGAATATGACTTTGTATTTTGGAAAGCTTCGTACAATTCTTGCCTGGGACCAAAAAGGATGGCTCTTGCTTGTCCTTGAGACGGAGCCTATAGGGTGTGAAATGAAGTGGAATTTTATTACCTATGTCAGAGAGAACTATCAGAAGTTTTGCAGTCAAGCTTTCGTTTCATCAAACCGTGTCTCTGCTTTCGAGTGGAAAGCTCTGTTTTAGAAGGCGAGCAGGCAGGCACTAATTTCAAATTGAAGATGGACTAAAATCTATAATTGTTAAATATATGCGGCAGTTACCCGACCCCAGAGTCAATATATCTTCTTTGAGTAAAAATAGAAAAATTTACTGAAACAAAAAAGTGACATTTTTCCAAGAGTCCGAAAGTGCTGCCGTCTATTGTTTCATTTCTGTTCGTGCTTTCGGCTGAGTTTATCATTCCGTTTTTCGCACTTGGAAATGCGGTAGAGAAATGGTATCAGATGTGCTTCTTAAACTTTAAAAGTTCTCTCATTGTTAAAGATATTAGAGTTTATCCTTTGCTCCTTTCTAAGTGATGATTTTAGAAACTTGGCCTACGGCAAAAAAAAGTCAGTTTTTGAACTAAGACAGATATATTTTCTTGACGGCAGTCGATAGCTCTTGATGAGCTGATTTAAGTATATGTCATCCATTTTTTGGTAGAAAAATTACTTCATGAGATATACCAGTTTGAAAGTTTAAAGGGGTTGACAGCTTGAGTAGTAACGTACAAACTGAAACCAAAAATAGGCCGATACCAATTGTGAGACATATATGGGAGTTTTATGCAGCAGTCGGCTGTTAGTTCATAATCATCTTTGGCAATGATGGGTTTGCAACTTTTGCAAGTCGGTGTACCTAGTATTTATTTTGTAATCCTTACAGATTAACAACTTCAGTATTTAATCGAAGCGAGGAACAAAACCAAAGTATTGCTCTCGCAACACTTTGCTTGGCGAATCCGAACAAGCGTTGCCGCAACACCTAACGTTGCCCATACAACGTAGATGGGGTTTTTGTCTTATGTGTGGAAGTTTAGATGAGACCGTATTTCACTTGATGTGTGAATGTGAGGAGCTGAGTGATTGGAGACTTGAAGTGTTTGGTTGGCTGATTATGATTTTGAGCGGTTGGTGAGAGTGTGTAGATGAGTGTTTTATGGGTATCAGAAGCTTGGCACGATTCCTTCGTCTTGCGATGAATCGTAGAAGTATATTTCTGTAGGATCGTGCAAAGATTTGCGCAACCTCTTTGTAATTGTTTTTTGTTTTTATTTTTTGCCATAACATATGGGCTTTTAGCGTAAATACATTCTGTTCTATTCTATTGGTTCTGTCGTAGGACATCTTTCCTTTTGAAAGCTTTGTCAAAGTGGTTCTACTATTGTTGTTAGTAAGCACTTATATTTCGACCAGCTTGGATTGTTCAGATGTCACAAGCTGTAGATTTAAGTTAACAAAATGTCTGTTCTTTGTTTCACTAATTTTTCCCGTTACGTCCTACGTATTGCGTTAAAATTATATCTGCTCCTAATTTCAAAAATTTCCGAAGTTAAAATATTAGTTCCAAAGGAAATTCATATAGATCCTGATGGACACGTCAGCATTTCTCATTAGACTAGAGTTATCCTATAAGTAAAGTTATCCTATCTCACTTATTTATTTCAGCGCTGCCATTTTCAGATGCACTATGCGCCACAAGCGGAAACTTTTTGTGTTTCGGCAGTGTTAAATAAGTCAACAAATTGTAAAGAGTTGTGTAGTGACTCCTTGCATTTAGGTTCATTCTGTGATATTTAAAAACATCAAGAGTGATTATCAATTATAGCTAAATAGAAATCACATCAGTGCTTTCCCTGCAAAAAAGTGATTTTCCTTGTTGTTCAAGCTAGGGGACTGAAGTTTCTAATATAGAGTTTTTGGCCATGTCAATTCCAACGGTATACTCTTTGCTTCAATCTGAAACCGTTTTTAACCGTTTCGGCCATCGGGCTTTCTTATGGATTTCCCATAAATTTGTTTTTGAAAAAAAATATTTTACTTTTAAAACTAAATTAGACACTAGTTGCCATTCTAGGATCAGCTGTAAATTGTAATATTTTCTCAGTAGCCAGTCTTTTGTAAATCGCCCTTTTTAATTTTTGGTTACTATTGACCGTGGTTGCAGCTACCGCTGTGATCATGATTACAATAAAGTGGCAATTGAAAATAATCGTACATAATTAGAAATGTCTTTGAAAAGTCGAAAAAACAATGGTCTGCTAGAACCCAGGACGAACTTCATTTCTAAACTTTTTTTTAAATAGAAATAAAATCCTGGAAAGGGGGGGGGGGTGCAGTGAGTTACAAGAATTGAATGGAATTAAATTTAAATGGATTACTTATGAACTTTACTGTAGCTAATTCGTTTTTTTTTTATTATTTTATTATCATACAGTTATTTAGTTATATTTTGATATTAATCTCGTTGTATGCAAAATAAAAAGTGTAATCTGGTGATTTTGTTTTATTCACTGCCTAAGAATAACACTCTTTTGCCTTTTTCTTAATATTTTTTTTTTCCGCTCTTCGTTTTTTGGCGCATGGCAATTTTTACTTCATAAAATATTACATGGAAATCTATATTTTAAATTGAATTCTCAGGTTTTTTTCTTATTATTTTTTGTCTGCATGGTATTGAGGAGGTCTTCCCCAAATGGGGTGAGAGAATGTCTTAAGGAAATATTTAAGAAAAATAGGAGCTTTTTAAGAGTGTATATAAAGAGAGGCTTTGTGTCTATCAGAATGGAGGAGGAGTGTTTGTAGCTGTATTGGCCTCAGGCGGTTTGGTAATGCAGTGAGTTGTTAGTATTAGTAGCAGTATTGTATTTTACTTTGCGATGTAAGAAGTCGATGCCTTTGAAAGGCTAATTTTGTGTTATACTCTCTGCTTCAGTTCCTGACCTAGTATGTAGGATTACATAAAAAAAAATATTTAGTTTACTATTGAGCCGGGTCACTCCTTACTATAGTTCGTTACCACGAACTGTTTGATCCTGCAAAATAATTTTGACTATTTTGCAAAGTCTATGTGTCTATATGTCTCCTGAGTCTATGTTTTACCCAAATATATATTCAAATAGAAATTTGACTGAAAATACGGAAACACTTTGAGCTTAAAGTGCAATACTACGCTTATATTCATCACTGTGGAAGGTGGAAGTCCAAGGGATAAAGAATACAAGGGTAGGCTACAAGTGATAGATGGAATTCCTTTCCTTAAAAGTTATTCCAATGACATCCATAACAAAAGGAAAAATATGGGAAAGGAAAAACTAGTCTAAATCTTGATACCGATTCCAAAATCACCTTAGTTATCTTTATAAAAGATATGGTAGTTATATATATATGAAAAGCAACATTTCATTGAGATGAAGATTTAGAGATGATTAATCAAGATTTTTCTCTAGGAATGATGATACCAAAACAAAGGTCATAGTAAATTCAAAGGGGAATGATTCAGGGCTCATTCAATGAGAAATTTAAGGTTCTAATGACCAGTTTAAGCAAAGATAAAGATTCTGCAGAAACAAAACGGCACTTTCAAATGTTTTTCTACGAAACTACAGCCTTGGCATTAACAGAACCATATACTCAAAGGCTAAAAATTCTAATGCTAACATTTCAGTCTAAAGTGGATGCTGCCAGACGGTGGCTCACTTTGTTCATAAGCCTATAATTAGATTCAACCTAGATTCAACACAAATTGCAAATTATTAAAGAAATAAAATAAAAATAAATAATGTCTTATTGTTTTGTTTTAGTTCTTTTTTCAATTGATTTTGACGATTAAGCTTTTTTGCGACAAAATACATTGTTCAAAACATATACTGTATTCGGTACAGGTCAGTGACACTCGAGGCTTTAGGAGGAGGGCGTAAAGGGGAAAACTAGTCTAGTTCCTATTTGGGGTAATTTTTATTCGTTTTAAGTTTCACTTATAGTCACAGTCATTTCTGTCTATCCTAGGTTTAGCTTAATTATAGGGCACTTCATACCAGGTCTTAACTTAATTTAAACATTTAAACCATACCAGTATAAAATTAATATTTTTGAGCTTTAAAAAGTTGGGACTCATATTTGAGAAGAGCCAATAGAGTTGGTTTAGATTCTCTGATATCTAGGAGGGTCTGAAGACCAATTATTGTGCTTACACACTACTACGGGTAGTCCATTTCGGTCTAGGATATTTTCCATATCTCCAGTTTATTTCACCTTTTAAGAAACATGTTTTGTTTTAATAGCAAAGTCCAATGTTAAGGATCCAAATCATGACGAAATTGAATTTTGGTCATAAAAAGGGACAGATGGTTTCCTCTAATTGGAAGAAAAGACAAAGACAGCAATGAACGATGGGAGAAAATTTCTTTATGAATCGGGTTACTTTAAGTAAGGTGAATGCAACAGAATAAAAATAAAGAAAACTTACGAAGTTATAGCTAAGGCCAGCAATGGAAACCCTGATTGAGCAGAATTTTGTGTTTGGGTATTCTTCCGCTATGAACTTAAAGGCAGATATCATGCCATCACAACCAGCTGCACCCTGGAAAAAAAAATTATGTTTATCAAAAATAAAGGGGCTGAAAATCACTGTAAAAAAAATTGTACAGAAAGAGAAGGTACATATTTTCCTGTATTTTTCATTCAAAATAATGATTTTTTATCATCAGCTATTTAGCTTTAGGCTTTGGTCAGCCAACTACTTTATTTTACTTTCATCTTTCGATGTTATGATTGAAAAATACAACCAACAACATATCACTGGATTACCAAGTTTTATTTTTTAGTGTTGCAAAGTTGTATCACAACATTAATGGTAACCATAATCTGGTATTGAACCAGTTGCATCAGAAAACTTAATCCTAGAGTTCAATCAAACACTACACACTATGGTCAATTTTGTCAATCCGATCACGTCACGTGCTTTGAATCTTGAGTCCTTTCAACAGGTTCGCCACGAAGATATTTGCAAGTTGGAACACGTAACCTTGATTTTTTTTACCAAAGTCAGGAGACACTGTTGCGAGATACATACAAAGAGGTTAAATAAGATTAAACACGATATCCACATTGACCTTGTTTACACGACATTACCTTTATATTGATGAAAAAAATGAAATGAAAGTCTACATATTAAGGAAGCGAAACAGTTAAACTATTCACATTAATAAAAGCCCAAATTTTTCGTCTCTGCATCCGAAAACCTTTACGAAACACCCCAATATTTAGAAAATAAGCTTACATAACGTAAAACCGTGAAAAAAGAAGACATTTTCGATTCAGCTGTTACTATAATATTATGTTTGATCTTACAAATGTAATAATAACATCTAAAAATACAGATGAGTTTCGCAGTATTTTAGAAAAACCATAGAAATAAAGAAAAATGTAATGTTTTTCTACAATAAATTGTAGATACATTTTCTTCATAATTTTTGAATTAAAATGCCAAGCTAAAGCCTCGTACAATTCTAACAGTATAAGAAGAAAATGAAATTTAAGAGAGTAAATGAGAAAAAGACTGCACCCACCTTATATCCTTTGTCTAAAGATATATTAATTAAATTGGTCAAAAGTATCAATGCATCCTCCGTCTTCTTATTCTTTCAGAACCCAAACTGATTAACATTCAACAAATTAAACTTCAAAGAAAATCGGTTAACGGAGCATCTAGAACATTTTTCGACACGAGACGAAATAACGGGGCAAAACTCCTATTGGTTAATATTTACCAAGGCCATTGCTGTCGCCCGCCCGCCAGTGAGCCAGTGTCACTTGTACATTTTTAGAAAATCTGGAAATTTGTCCAGTCGAAAACAATCAAGAATTAATGATACTAAGACACTGAATATAGGAGGAAAAATACATTTCAAAGATTTAAAGAACATGAAAATTGGAATGTTGCGACGTTAAAAAATGACTATCCCATCGACATTTTGACTGACGAATTCAGACGGTTTGAACTAGATTTATTAGGAGTTTCAGAAACTTATATCTAGGGGTAGGAAGCATGAAATTAGGTGACATAGAATTTGTTTACTCAGGCAGGAAGGATAAGGTACATAGACAGGGAGTAGGGCTGATGATGAATAAGGAAGCTGCGAAGTCTTGTTTAGACTGTGAAGGTATTAATAATAGGATATTAATTGCTCATTTTATGACTAAAAAGTTCCGGGTATCAGCTGTAGTAGTATATGCCCCCGTTGACCCAACTGATTGAGATACTATTGACTCAGATGACTTTCACTTACAGTTACAGGAACAAATAGACAGGGCACCAGGTAGAGATAATGTGTTTTTGCTAGGAGATTTTAATGCCCAGGCTGGTAGAAATAGGGATAGATGGTATCCTAGCCTAGGTAAATTTGGTGTAGGAAAAAAAAGTAATGGCTATAGGATTTTACAATTTTATAGATATAATAACCTAGTTATAACCAATACGGTATTTGGTCACAAAATGGCCAATAAGTTGACATGGTATTCACGTGATGGTAAGACAGCAAACCTTATTGATTATATTATAGTAAACAGAAGACTAGCAGGATCAATACAAGATATTAGGGTGTATAGGAGTGCTGTTATTGATGTTAAAAGTAAAGATCACCATCTAGTAGTGTCTAAGGTCAATTTGAAGCTGAAATTTCAGAAGGGTAACTACCTTCCGGAAAGTTATGATGTTGGTAGACTCCAGGATGAAAATTTAACAAAAAACTTCCAGGAACAGTTGAATACTAAACTTGAGAGTTTAAAATTTCAAAATGTGGAAGATGGATGGAATAATTTCGGAAAAACAATTTGTGAAGTTAGGTAACGAAAAGATTGATCAGGTTGGGAGCTTCAGTTACCTTGGTAGTATTATTAGTAAAGATGGTGGGAGCAGTGAAGAGGTTAAAAGTAGAATAGCTAAGGCTCAGGGTTTTTTTCACAGTTAAAAAAAAAGTTTGGAAGAATAGAAAGATAAGTCTGCAAACCAAGACTAGAATATTTGAAGCTACAGTGATCACAGTGGTCAAATATGGACCTGAAGCATGGGCGCTCCGAAAAGCAGATGAAAATTTACTAGATGTTTTCAAGAGAAATTGCCTACGGATTGTTCTGGGTACCCGGCTGACTGACCTAATTTCAAACAGTAGGTTGCACGAAAATGTGGTTCAATCCCGCTTTCTAGGGCTATAATGAAAGAAAGGTTGAGGTGGCTAGGCCACATTCTACGGATGAAAGATGACAGATTACCAAAGATTGTCCTTTTTGGCCAACCGTCTAGGGCTACACGGAAAGCAGGTCGTCCTTGTCTGGGTTGGGAGGATGTCATAAATAAAGATTTAAAGGAAATGGGAACTTCCTAGGAGGGTGTAAAGAGGGAGGCTTTAAATAGATTAGGTTGGAAGAGGAGCGTGCGTAGCTGTGTTGTCCTCAGGTGGTTTGGTGCTGCAGTGAGTTATTAGTAGTAGTAGTATTATTGAACCTTTTCAAGAAAAATGATTGTAACACTCACTTCAATTTCAAACTTCTTCGATTTCAATTTTGATTTAGCTTTATATTTATTAATTTTTAAATGACTAATTTTAATTAATTAATTTCCAATCAACAAGCTTACTGTATAGAAATCATGTATAATCTTTAGATTACCAATATGAGCCTGTGCAAAAATCTGAATTTTTCACTTATATCCCTTTGGTATTACATTGTCATTATAAGGTACAAATTTCAAACAGATTTGCATTCATAAAAATTGGCTGAAATGACTCGTATTTGGCCGACCTACCTGTTGATGCAGAAAAAGATGCCAGCAGAGCTAATATTTAGTAGACAAGGCACTGGATGCATTCCTTTTCAAATAGCTTGCTCCCCACCGCCCCCATAAAGATTTTCCATGACCACTTGTCCCATAATGAAGCAACATTTATTTCTAGAGTTGTAAGGTATTCTGGGTAGATACTTAATAAAAATAAAATATATTACGGTATATCATTTAAACACAAAGGAACTAGATCATTTCTATTGCCCGCGAGGCAAATCGTCTAAAGCTGATTTCTAGAAACCCACCTACTGTATTTGAGAAAATCTCTATGGGTATTTTATTCAATAAAAATAATGAAATTCGGCAGAAGACATTAGATCTGGAGATAAAATAGTTAAAATCTTCCAGTTTCTACTTTTGGCTTTATTTTTTTTTTTCGACGAGTGTTTATATTTACAGAAGGAAACATCCCTTGACATAAACTTGCCATCGATTTCAATTTCAGGTTCATATACGAGAGTTTCATTATCCAAGCAGTATTTCAGAATTTGTCGATGCAGCTGATGTGAAGAATGATGTTTAAAATGTAGAGATTAGGGTACCTTTCTAACCACAAGACAAAGGAAAACGATATATCAAATAACCGTTCGTAAATCGGAAGACTACTTTGACTTCAGGCTTTTCATTGTCGATTTTTTTTTAAGAATTGGTCAGATGTTTCGACTTCAATCAACTCACCAAATGAATACCTACAAAAATGTCTAGCGACGTTCCTCTAGCAACGACCAGGCCACGACGGCTGGTCACGACGGTAGTCCAGATTAGCCCAATGTTTTACCAATGATGTTCAAGCCCAAAACAAAAGGGTACATCTGAAGCATCAGTATCTCATGTGAAAGCAAACAAATTAAGTTTCAAGGCTTTGGCGATAGCAACTTTTTTTTTAAGATTTATCCAAGGAGAAGTATTTAAGGGCAAAAGCAAAAAGCTGACTAAAGTGGCAGTGAAAATTAAGGTATGGTTTGATCCCCACACATTTTTGGTCCCCATTATGGCTGGTCTCACCCACCTACTACGAAGCAAAAGCGACTCTAACTGTGAATATGTTCCCATGAGAGAAATCTTGTACACTTTTCAATCAATTTACAAGATAACCTTGGGTATGATAATTTGATTTTTGTGCGCAATTTCACTTCGGCTTTTTTGTGTCTCCTTTGAAAGTCAAAACAGCTTTTAGATTTCATTATGAACGCTTACTCTAAAATTTTCTGTTCACTTAAAGTTCCTTTTTCGGTAGTTAAACTACAAAAATCACAACAAATGTATTAAAAAAAACAAACCTTTATTTCGCTTCTAGGAATTCTTTCAACTTTAATTTAGTGCACTCCTTTAAAAATTCGTCATCCTCTTCAAGAAGTTCTGCAAACATATCATCTTTTCTTGAGCCGCTTTGGCTGTCTCCACTTCTGCCTAAAATATAAATATCATGAAAACTGAATAAACCTCTGCCGGACAGGGGGAAGGAATCAAAGTGTGGTGCCTCCTTTTTTATAGTACAGATCAAGTGGAAAAGTTATAACAAGACACGTGCACAACAAGACAGCAAGACAAGACAGTGCAGATTCGAAAGGAGCAAATCAGTTTTTTTACACAATGAAACTACAAAAAAAATAGTCTTACTCTAATGTTTAAAACAGCTATAAAGATGATAATGGCTTGCTGGAAGAAGGTGGAAGGTTTCGGCCCTCTGGACCTTCTCCTGGGTGTTTACATTTCAATTCTGTTCCAGAAGTATATATTTTGACAGATGAGCCTGGTAGCTAGCAGGGATACACAATTCAAGTTTTTTTCATTGGTCAATTTAGCGATTAAATCTGTAAACACTAGTAATTAAGATTCATAACTTAGCTACCTTTAATTTTTTTTTTCGGTTGCAGCTGCAATTCGATTGCAGCTGTTTTCGGTGAAATTGTATTTTGTATCTCAATGAGGAAAACTCAGAGAAATCAAAACAAAATCAGACATTACAGTTGGAAATTACACTCCAAGATAAGATTCGAAAAGTTTTTCGATGTTGCTAATCTTGTCTGTCCGTAGCGGACATAAAACCAAATTTTCCGTACTCACAAATACATCAGAAAGAAATAATAGCTACACCAAATAGCAAAAGATGCCAACTCCTAATCGAAAACAAAACTAAGGCGCATTTTTTTTTTTAATGTGTAAAGCATGAATTTTGTAGGATAAAACGGATGTCATACATTTTCAGCTCATAAAAACATTATTGATCAGCATGGAAAAAATCTATCCATCTTGGATAAGTAGATTTTCTTACCGCAGGCCAACTTTCTAACATCACTACTTAAAAAGATCAAAGGTAAAGCTCTAATTTCTTTGTTAATTGGCCCAGGTAATTGTTGCACATATTTTGATCGTAGCACAGTTTGGATTTGAAAGTGGTGCCTGCCTGCTTGCCTACTAGAACGGAGCTTTCCATTCGAAAGCAGAAACACAAATCAATAGAGCAAAAGCTTAGGTGGATAACTCCAGATAGTTCGTACCAAAAAAACTCACATTTCAACCCGCATATTGTCTTATCTCCAGGGCTTCCACTTTTTGGTTTCAATATTCCCTATTTTTATACCAATTTTCCCTAAAATTCCTTATCTTTAGATCTGATTTCTCCTTATTTTTCTCCCTAGAAAAAAGAGATGTTTTGCCTTAGATTTCCATACAATCTAAATGAAAAACGTAACGTAGAATCAAAGTGTTATTTTTTATTTCAGATAATGATATACATAAAATCTTTTACACTATCGAGAACACATATAAAAGTTCAAGCAAATGTCATATCCAGCACTCCATCGCACGTAGCGTTTGCTATCGTCTTGAAGCCGGCAACAGCTTTCGGTATGCTGACAGTTGATGAAGTTTTATCTTTGTTTTACAACCAGTAACTTAGTTGAATAAGTGAGACTAGTGTGACCTCCTCGAAATTATTTCGGATGTCTGTATTGATTAATTTCAGGAGCCTAAAGAAACGCTAAGCTGGTACATTACTAAAGGGTAATAAAAAGATCAATGATATGCACATCCGCAATTCTGGGTACTTGACTTCACCACTGCAAGTCTTCAGACTAAGTATCTTCATTTAGTACTGCTCAACTGACTGCTCTTCAAGTTGGGTATCTCCTAAATGAAGCTTAGTGACATCGGTCATTGCCTGAAATCTCCATTCTACGTCCGTTTTTGTCCGTTTTTGTTAGAACAGGAACTCTCACAAATAGAGGCCTTAGAGATTTTGGCTTCAAATTTCTTGCATTCCTTGGTTCAACCAATGCCAAAATGTCTTAAATTTCGTCTTCAAACTTGAAACGGTCTTGAATCTGCTTGATTAGGACTATATAACAAATTCGACAAGACAGACAACTTATTTTTATATATATAGATAGATGTCCCGGTCGTCATTTGTGTCCCGATGTCCCGGTCTGTAATTTTTTCAGTCAACAAACATGACGTCAGTCGACACACAAACATGACGTCACTCGACAGACACACAGAAAACTTATTTTTATATATATACTAGCTGTTGGGGACAGACCGGTGTCCCGGTCTGCATATACATTCGTTTTTTTTAGTTTTGTTTATCTCCTTTATTTTTCATTTTTTTCCCTTTTTATTTTTTTTCTTGTTTAGTTTTTTAGCTTTTTTAGTTTTTTTATTAGTTTTTACTTTTTTTTTCTTTTTAGTTTTTTGTAGTTTTTACCTTTTTTTTTTAGTTTTTTTAGTTTTTTTTTACTTATGTCCTGGTCGTCATTTATGCTCCCTGTGTCCCGGTCGTCATTTGTGTCCCGGTGCTTTGTTGATGGTGATTGCTAATCGAACATTCCCTTTGTCCCAGTCGCTTTCTCTTTGAGTGTCGTCATTTATATTCCGTGTGTGCCGGTGTCCCGGTCGTCATTTGTGTCCCCATGTCCCGGTCAGTAATTTCGTCAGTTGAAAACATGACGTCAGTCGACGCACAAACATGACGTCACCCGACAGACAGACCCACACACACACAGACAACTTATTTATATATATATATATATATATATATATATATATATATATATATATATATATATATATATATATATATATATATATATATATATATATATATATATATATATATATATATATATATATATATATATATATATATATACAAACACTGGGACAAGACAAGGACATTTAACAGATGGAAGATTTAGAAGGAGATTTAAAATATAACTGAAAATGATTTTAAAAGAAGAGAAGAGAGACATACAAATTAGGATAGAATTAAATATTCTATCGACAAAAGTTAAAATCCCGCACAGGCAGTCCCAAGCCTTTTACCTCTGACTCATTCATGCCTACAAATATTATGCTACTTCAAGAAGGTAACCCATAGTAGATAATTTAGCTAGGAGGAAGTTTTTCAGCCCAAAAATACCGAATTTATGATAATTTACGAAGTTCAAATAAAGTAAATATCACATCACCTAAAAGCTAAAACCTCTGTCCACGTAATATATCAGATAAATCCAATGAACTGGAACCAAAACGGTGAAAGATACTGGCTTCCGCTGTTCATTGAGAAAAAAAAAATAAGAGCAATAAACTACATGTAATTAGTTTATTAGGTATAAATTTTGTTTGGCTTTATTCATGTCTTTTAGTTTTACTGCTGATGATGAACACTGTATATGTGTTCGAAATATCCAGTTAAATTTTGTATCTGTTCACTGTCAATAAAAAGGTTTCATCCCTATTTTGAACTGTTTTACTTTCGTCAAGGAAAGGCAGTGTGGTCTTCGAAGTTATCTATTTATAAGTAGAAAAAAATTGCTGGCCCAACGAACACAACCGTACTCTACATAAGAATGAACGATGGAAAAATAAATGATTTTTAAAATCTTGAATGGAAATTATAGTGGATTAATAGTTTAATATGCATATATTGATATTAATTTCTTAAAGTCTTAGTAATTTTTGATTTATTAAAGTTTAAACAATGGAAACAGTTACAGTACATTTTTTTTCAGTATAAAGTGCAAATTATGCTGTGGAGGGCATGTTTTTCTTAGCCTTATTCTTGCTAATTTCTCCTCGTTTAAGTTTGACTTGTTCATATTTAATCAGTCAAACAAATTCATCTTTCATGAATTAGTTGTCCGAGTTATTACACAAGTATTTAGAGTTAGTTTGGCGTTTCTTTCCCGCTACACAGATTGCAAAATCTAAAAATAGTGCTTAGTTATTTTTCAAACATTAAAAATTCCAAAGAGGCAATTATTTCTTATCGTCGTATTGACGACATTGGAGCAATATGCTTTTTTGTATAAATACCAAAGTTTATATCTAGCAAGAATCAAGCTAAAACAAGTCAAAAAAGGAGGACATTTATTTTTCAGGAATGTTCGACATAAGGGCACTAGGCCCTTATGCCCTTATTATTTAAGTTGTCGGCCGCAGTTCAAGCACTAGGAAACTGCTTGTACTTAGTGAGAACTAAAATATCTCCGGGGACCTAAGATCTAAATTTTACGCCACGAAAAGTATGCTATAAAACATGGCCGTATTTGAATGAAAATTCTATCATGTCAGATATAAAAAATAACATGAAGAGTAACTGCTAATCCTGACAGCCCAAAACGTATCAAATCCTATAGAACTAATTGCTTATAAAGAAAAAAAAGCAAGAAAACTGGAAAGAAATAGCTCACATACTAGTAAGCAAATTAACTGATTCATATTACATTATTGGAATCCATAGAAACTTCAAGAGACACTATTGCATATACATACAACTAATAGGCTGTGTATTTCTACTGCGATTAATAATATGATTTACGAAAGAGCTGAAGAAATACGTATTTATGTTCCTTATGCTGCTAAAAAGAAACAGTTCATACTACAATAAACAAACAGATTTTGTTTCTTTCCATGTTTTATTGTGTAAAAGACTTTCCTTTGTCATTCCTAAGCTTTAATTGCTTTTCAGTTTGTTTATCAGGAATTATTTTGTTTCTAAGCTTCTCAGTCGACGGCCATTTCATGTTGAGAGTACCCAGTTTAATTACATCCTGAAAGTCACACAACGTCAAGCCCGTTTGGTGCTGAACACTTGGTGTTGTTCGTACGTTTTAGTACTGTCATTTTTCTATATCAAAATTAATCCAAAAAAGAAACTCGTTCTATTATTCTGATAGCAGCAACATAGAAGCATATTTCAAATAGACACAAGGGACTTTTTTAAAACTTTTCCCAGCGTAATTTTGAGAATCTAGCTAACCTTAAAATTAAAAATTTAATTCAGCTAAAATGAACAGCGGTAGATCTCCTTTAGCCTAGCCTCGAGCTTTCACTTCAATAAAAGATCTTAATTTTCGTAACGTATCAAACATTAACATATATGTTTCATAGCCCTGAAAAAGGCTGTTGGGTAACTTAGAATGTAAGAACATATTGGTCACAAATAACACCTTAATTACAAAATGTAAAAAATAAGGTGTAGGAATGGAACAAACAAGCCTACACATAAATTTTTGCAAACACAATTTTTCAATTCAAGACCTCAAATTTTGATAATTTCCTTTGTCAATAAAAAAATTGTTAAAAATGTTAGTTTTGCCTTTCGAGAAGACTTATTGAATTCTTCGAAGTTCGTTGAGTCTTTCAGTTTATTTATCCGCCAAACATCTTCTACTTGTGACTCCAGCTAACTTGCATCCTTTTTTCTTCTTTCTTAATTTTATGGCTGCTTTATAATTTTGAGCACACTTCCCTTCTTTTTTTCGGTCATATTTTTTTAGTTTTTTGTTTTCTTTGTTGATTTGTTCATCAATGGTTAGTTCTTCTTTCCCAGAATGAATTCTCCGTCCTTTTGGTATCCATTGATTCCCAGCTATGGATGAATTATCTTGAAACCTTATAATATCACTTGGATAATAATATTTGACTTCATCAGGCAAATCAAAACATTTGGCTTCACATTCATTTAACAGTTCCAAAAAACATAACCTAACCTGACCTAACCGATATTTGGCCACTAAACATGGCTTGTCTTGACCCTTCCCCCTCTCTTAGCTTAGAGAATCCACTTTTTTGGCACCACCCACAAAAATAACAGTATTTACAACGTAATTGTCATATACACTTATGATAAACTATATCATTTTCGCCCCAATACTACGTGCGTGGTATTGGGGTAAAAGTGGAACATATTTAAGATCGATTTTTAATTCAGTTTACATCTGTTCTCGTTTATCCCATAAAAATGGACATATTTAAGATCGATTTTTAATTCAGTTTACATCTGTTCTCGTTTATCCCATAAAAATGGACATATTTAAGATCAAATTTTAATTCAGTTTACATTCGTTTCCATTTATCTAGCACCGAAAACATTAAAACAAAACCATGGCTAACGAAGTGAATTTTTAAATTTAGCCCGAATTTGGTAACTCTGCTTAAATCGCAAGCCTTGAGTGATTAACAAAAACATTCTTGTTGCCCCTCAGTGCTATCTTTATGCAAAATTATCATAAGTTTTAGCTTAGGCCACCTAAAATCTTTGGTGTATCCCCCAACTCAAAAAATATTAGTCTGAGCAAAAGAACTTGGGCAATCAATGATGAGCAAAGTAATGAGCACAGGCTTACTAAACGAATTCGAGCTGTCTTGTATTAATCCACACTTAAGACGAACAGAATTTACTATCAATAAATAAATGAAACCCAAAACGAACAGAAATTATACATGATCACATCAACTATTACATATACATACAACTAATAGGCTGTGTATTTCTACTGCGATTAATAATATGATTTACGAACGAGCTGAAGAAATGCTTATTTATGTTCCTTACGCTGCTAAAAAGAAACAGTTCATACTACAATAAACAAACAGATTTTGTTTCTTTCCATATTTTATTGTGTAAAAGACTTTCCTTCGTCATTCCTAAGCTTTAATTGCTTTTCAGTTTGTTTACCAACAATTATTTTGTTTCTAAGCTTCTCAGTCGACGGCCATTTCATGTTGAGAGTACCCAGTTTAATTATATCCTGAAAGTCACACAACGTCAAGCCCGTTTGGTGCTGAACACTTGGTGTTGTTCGTACGTTTTAGTACTGTCATTTTTCTATGTCACAATTAATCCAAAAAAGAAACTCGTTCTATTATTCTGATAGCAGCAACATAGAAGCATATTTCAAATAGACATAAGGGACTTTTTTGCCACTTTTCCCAGCGTAATTTTGAGAATCTAGCTAACCTTAAAATTAAATATTTAATTCAGCTAAAGTGAACAGCGGTAGATCTCCTTTAGCCTAGCCTCGAGCTTTCACTTCAATAAAAGATCTTAATTTTCGGAACGTATCAAACATTAACATATATGTTTCATAGCCCTGAAAAAGGCTGTTGGGTAACTTAGAATGTAAGAACATATTGGCCATATTTTCATTCGAAAAAGACTAAGTTCTAATCGATTTTCCAGTCACTCGGGAAATCCCCCCTTTCGTGAAAATTATTTCCTAGAAATCCAAACACGATGAAAATTACCCCTGGACGATTTCCCGGGAACATCTCCACATGCCAAATTTTTCAAGTCCCCCCAGTGTAAATTTTTCCTGGAAATTTCACCCCCAGAAATTTCCCTCCATACAGAAGATCATCCCTATGGAAATCCATCCAGAACCTGCCCCCCCCCTCCACCACCGAAAATGTCTGTATACTTCCCAATAACAAATACTATGCGTCAACAATGTTGTTTACTATGCGTAAACAAAATGCCTGTTTACTTCCCAAATAATAAATATTACGCGTAAACATTGGACAACTCTTATAACTTAAAACCTATCCCCAGGAGCTAGGGGGGTGGGGTAATTTATCACCAAGGACATAGTTGTGAACTTTTCAACTAAGCTGAACAAAACGACTATCTCAAAATTTTTGTTGAAAAGCCGCATGAGATGGGGACTAGATGTCCTCCAATATTTTTGTCACTTAAAAGGGCACTCGAACTTTTAAGTTCAGCTCAAACAAGCCATCTCCCAACGTTTTACGTCCATTGGTTCGATACGATTACCCCTAGAAAAAAAAAACAAAAAATACGCATTGGTGATCTTTCTTCCGACAAAAAATACAAAATTCTCTTGCGACCTGATTCCAAATTTTTGCAGATAGCAGCAGATAGAAGCATTTTCTGACGGTCTGACGGTGTGATTTTAATTAACAGTCTTTGACTTTTAGAGGGTGTTACCCCCTATTTTCCGATACCAGGCAATTTTTTTCAGGCTCGTAGCCTTTTATGAGTAACACTTGGCTTAATGATTCTTACATATTTGGAATCAACATAATAAGTCCATTCTTTTGATTTATTCATTGATATCAAAGTTCGTTTTTTAGAGTTCCAGTTACTATTGAGCAGTGTTGCTCCTTACAGTTCGTTACTAGGAACTGTTTGATAGTTACAAAAGAAAAAAAAAGGTTTAAAATGGATTTAGTTTTCAGTAAACCCCAAATAACACTAGGCTTTGGAAGGCGTAGCTTAGTCCTGCTCCTGTTTGCAGTAATTTCTGTTCACTTCAAGCTGGATTTGATTATTTATCTTAGCTTGTGTTCGTTTTAGGATTCTTATATTCATCTAAAATAGTATATGCTATATTTACGTTTGATCTGATCATATATTTTAAAGTATGTTTGTTTTGGGTTTCATTTATTCATTGACAGTAATTTTCTGTTCGTTTTAATTAATATATGACTTAAAAACTTCTTTGTAGAAAAAGTTTTTTGTTTTAATTGAAGAATATAAGAAATTATTCCAAAAATTTGACAGCTTATTCATAAATTTCACCCCCCCCCCCCTCACTCTTTTTGAAATTAAAAGTAAATTTTTGGTGTTGCCATTGAAAAGTTTGCTTTCTTTTGGTATCTTTATTTAAAAATAATGAACAAAATCACCACCCCCCTAAATATATGAAAAATATAGTTCGCTCCATCCACCCATTATTTTTCCTGAACTGAAGCCACTGAGGTCACATCTATAATTCAATTATCCCTGAATTCTAACATTCAATTGGAGGATATAAAAAAGAATGTCTTTTTTGTAGAGAACTAAAATTAACCACAAAAGTTAAATATGTATTTGAAATGAAAAGTTCATTCTTTGAAAGTAATGGCTTATATTAAAAAGTCGATCCGGAATATGCTCTTGTGCAGCACTTCCCATGCTTGGATCAAGGCCAGGGCTTTCGGACAAAAGCTAGAGCTGGCACCGCAAGCAGAAGGAATTCACTGCATGATTTACCGATCTGCTGCCAAGACTCATCCAAAACTGTTCCATGAAGTACTCAGCTTCTTGGTGATTGCTGTCAATTACATATAGAGCGAATTGCTTTCATAACACATCAACTTCAAAACTTGTGCAAAAAAAAAAATGCACTTTGATGGTGAGGTACTACCAGTTTGGTACTACCGTACTACCGGTACTACCGGTATCTCATAAACACGAGTTTGTGAGATACCTTAATGAAGAGACTTGGATCCAAAGAATAGCCTACTTTCTGACATCTTAGATTATATAAATAAGCTAATTTAAAACTGTAGGGTAAAGAGATTGGAATTGTTAACTTCCAGGATAAAGTTTCAGGCTCTCAGGTTAAAACTGCAAAACTGGCATCGTAAGAAAAAAAAGAAAAAAAAAAGAAAACGCCCGTTTCAACACCTTTCCGCTGAAGAAGTAGAAACGGATACCTAAGATAATTTAAGGAATCAGAGATTGAACCTTATTATTCGAAATTCTCTTAACAATAAGCTGCTTAGTTTAAGATCCACTTCATACATAACCTGATTAAATGTAAACTATTTTGTTAACTTAATAAGAACTCTGCATCTTCAATGTATTTTTTTTTTAATTTATTTAGTTTCATGTTTATCTCTAGGGGTCATCATACAGAACTAAAACTATATTCCTGCTATTAATGAACTCTAGCATCAAACAGTTCGTGGTAACGAGGAGCGACCCGGCTCAATAGTAACCAAAACTCTAAAAAACGGATCTTTGATACCAATAGTTACATCTTAAGAATTTTAATGTAATACTGATTTTAAATATATAAGATTCATCAAGTTTAGTCTTACCCATCGAAAGTTACGAGCCTGAGAAATAGCGTTATTGTAGAAAACAGGTGAAACACCGTCTAAACGTCACATAATCTTAATGAAAATCCCACCATCAGATTCAGTGCATCAGAGAACCCTACTATACAACGTTCAAGCTCCTATATACAAAAATGTGGAATTTTGTATTTTTTGCCACAAGACAGATCACGGATGTGTTTTTTTTTTTTTTTTTTTTTTTTCCCAGGGGTGATCGTATCGACTCAGTGATCCTAGAATGTCGCAAGAGGGCTCATTCTTAATAAAACGAAAAGTTCTAGGATCCTTTTTAAGGGACCAAAATTGTTGGGCACCTAGGCCCCCTCCCACGCTCAATTTCTCCCAAAGTCGTCGGATCAAAATTCTGAGATAGCCATTCTATTCATCATAGTCGAAAAGCTTTATAACTGTGTCTTTGGAGACGACTTACTCCTCCACATTCCCCATGGGAGGGGCTGCAAGTGACAAACTTTGACCAGTGTTTACACATAGTAATGGTTATTGGGAAGTGTACAGACGTTTTCAGGAAAATTTTTTGGTCGGGGGGAAGGGTTGAGAAGAAGTTTTAAACATTTTTTTATTATTACTTGAATTGCACGAATTTGAAGTAATCACCCTCGGCTTTGGTTAGATAGACACACTTAAATCATTACTTTATTTATACTTGTTTGTGATTGTATCCAACTATAATTCTGCTCTTTTCTGACATTTTGATGCTCCATTTCTGCATCGTTGGAGTAGGAACGCTGTTTCTTATGTTCCAGAAGCAACGTTATTCCTGTTTTGCCGCTTTTTGTACGGCTCTGACTTCCGTTTCTAGATAGGAAGTGACAAGGGTCTCTGCTCAGTATTTTTGCGTAAAGTGTGCAAGACAGATTGTTGAATATGACATTAAATTTTCGCAGGCTCTATATATTCCTGCCTTGTGCCAACAAGGATTGCTTTTGTTTATTTATACAGTTCGTGGTAACGAACTTTTTGAATTTTCTGCCACAAACGTTGGCACAAATTTCTGTGCCACAAGCCAAAATTTTTGGGCCGATCAGCTAAAATGGTATTGAGTGAAAATCTGAAATGGTCAGTATGCTTATATTTAGTGACAATTACTTACATAGCCTACAAGTTTCATATCCTATCACAGCAAAGTACCAAGTTCTGCCACTTTTTTGTTGCAATTCACAAATTTTGGCCTGAAAAAAGTCTAAATTCTATCAATCACAAACATCCTGAAATAGTCTATTTATTGTGATCTGCCTGAAAGCTGTATAAATATCCCCTTGTTTTAGAGGCTGGTTTCGTCTCTAAAAATTTACACAGTTTGTTCAAAATGAATAGATTTTGTCTAGAATGGTTTTACAGTTTTGCAATGTTCCAACCCAGCTATTGTGGAGGGGAAAGATCGGTAGGTATCATTGAGGAGGATGGGGTGTCCAGACCCTCGACAAGCGCATTTTTTGGATCAGATTTTCTAAATTTTCGTGAGAGGTACTTGAGATCACTATTGGGAGGAAATTTACCCTCTAGGATCTACAAGTTCGGAATAATATATTATTCGAATATAATATATATTCGAATAATATATATATTCGGAATAATATATATTAGATCAACATAACATGTTCATTTTTTTTTGTTATTTCTTTTATTTTCGTTTTTTTTTTGTAATAAAACATCGTATACATGCTTACCTTCTAAGAGTCGAAGGGAGGGGGATTGTAGTTCTCGAGGGCAATATTTTCCTAAGGAGTCCTCCCTTGTGAATATAAACATAACGACGATCTGGAGAATCATTTTGGTATTCCAGGCCCACCCTTGAAGAAATCTTAAGAGGTCAGCTTTTCAGAGGCGATTTTCATTTTCGAAGAATTGTTTTGCAGAAGCTAGAACTCGGATTAAAAGCTATCGGTGGTTGTTGGGAGAGCTTGTCATATATTTGGATAAGACGGGATATGGACATTAAACACGAACAGAAAGTAAGTAAAAATAAGTTTTACCTACCCCTCAACCCTCTTGGTTTTACAATAAGTTGAATATTTTTGCTAACGCTTTAAGAGCAAATGGTCAAATAAAAGATCGATGAGTTGCTTATTTTTTTCACAGCACCCCAAGAATGGAAGTATTAATTTATTTGTAATTGCTTTAAACGACCGGACTCGCAGTTTAAAGGTTCTGAAAAGTAATTGATAAATTAAAAATTACAATCCCGATCTGGCTATTTTTTTATATTTATTTATTTTTTTTGTACTCTAAAATTCTATCAGTTACTTACTAGTTAAATCTTCATTTCAATTTTTAATTTCGACTTTTACCTTAATTTAAAAGAGAATTTGTTCT
Source organism: Artemia franciscana (assembly GCF_032884065.1). Classification (NCBI taxonomy): domain Eukaryota; kingdom Metazoa; phylum Arthropoda; class Branchiopoda; order Anostraca; family Artemiidae; genus Artemia; species Artemia franciscana. Next base: position 43,878,173 of record NC_088866.1, on the reverse strand, counting down.
GTTTTTTTTTCTTTATTTAATTACATCCATATTCTAAGCTTAAACCTAGCACATCTGTAGTGTTTTAGTTCAACTAGGCTAAAACCAGTTCTATAAAATATTTATTTTTAGCTAAAAGAAAACACAAATTTAGGTATGGCCCTGTCTCCTAAAGCTTTTACGAAACTAGTGCTTATCTGTGCATTATTCTTAACTCATCCAGTTTTAAATAGTGCTTAGAAAATTTTCTCCGAGCAACACATTTTACCTCATTTCTCCTCCCCAAAATTTTTTATCGTAAACTGTTGATTTTTAATATGTGAACTGAATTGGTTCTATTTACTTTCAGGTTTAATTGCAAATCAAATGGTGAATGAAAAGCAGTGTCGTTCAACTTTGTTATAAATACTCTCTTAATATTTTTAATCAAATATTTATAGCTTTAGTGCTTTTTATTTAAAGTACCTAGTTGGGCAACATCTTTTATTTAAATAAATTTAATATTACCTTATTATTATTTTTATAAATAAATTTTATCATTAAGGCAGCCCCCTTCCTCTACAGATTAACTTCTGCTAATTTTATGTTTTAATCTTGCTCTTTACTTTCGTAATAACAGCACAGACCAGAAATATTCCAAAAAATGAAGAGGAATTAAATATCAGTTTTTACCTCCACACCGTCCCTGCCCCTTTCTTAGAACCAATTAGGTATTTATCTGAAGACTCAATGAGAGTCGGGAGTTGTTTGCATTAAAATGCACCCTTTGAGGCATCTGCCCCCTCCAAAGTTTATACGACCACCCTTCCTGTAAAAACCTAATATCTTAACAATAAGGAGCTAGCATAGCTTACAGCTCATGACTCGGGGGATGGAAGGGGGGTCTCCAAACCTGGAGGGATGGCTATTGGACCTTTGGACAGTTTTGGTAAAAAATGACTATCTCGAAATTTTGATCGGATGCGTTTGGGGAATTAAGGAGGGTTTCCCTGGCAATAACACCAAAACCCAAATTGAATATTACGTTACATGAAAAGTTGACGAAAAATAGAAAAGTTCAGTGTATGCCCAAAACCACTGTTACGGAAATTCGTAGTGAAGACTATTTAGCATAGCTTTGAGGTAATCTTTAAATGAAATTCTTCAATGGGCGTAAAACTTTCAAGTTAAGTAGGCTAGACGCAGGGGATTTTATTTTCAACTAAAAGTAAGAAGCAATATTAAAACACAAAATAAACGGAAATTGTTACGCATGTGGGATGGTTCCTACCTTCTTCAAAATCTCGCTTTTTACGCTAAAATCATTTTAGTAATTTCTAAAGACCTATTTATTCTAATTAAACAGCTTTTGAGATTCAGGGGGCATTCTTAAAGAATTTTGACAAAATTTGAACCTTACCATAAAGAACGAGGTATTGACGAGGGGGTGTACCCCTCATATTACGTATATGAGAGAGTTTCATCTCCTCGTCAGTACCTCGCTCTTTACACTTAAGTTAAAATTTTGTTAAATAATGGCCGATATACAATAATTTGTTCGTTATTTTTCGACCAATCTTAGGATTTAATATCTTAAGCAGCTTCTTAACTATGATTTTTATGTGATAATAAACCAAAGATATTGTATGCTTTCGGCTTTTGGTTGTTATTAAATAAAAAAAAAATAAAAAATATACATTTTTCCAACTGAAAGTAAGGAACAACATTAAAACTTAAAACGACCAGAAATTATTAGGTATGTGAGCTTGTTATGATTTCACAAACACTTAAGCGTAACGAGTGAGTACTGAGGAAGGGGTAACTCCTTCATGTGCGTAATAAGAACCAAACGAAAAATCTGAGAAAATTACGGTTCAAATGGTTAGTGGTAACAAATCTTATGTAAGGTGTGATCCGGCTCAATAGTAGCCAATATAAAAAAAAAACGGTTTAAAAAAATAATTTTTATACTAAAGGATAAATTGAAAGAATTGGCTTTTATGCTGATTTCAAATGTATAAATTTCATTTATTTTTGGTTTTATTCATCAAAGGGTTTCAAGCTCTTGTCTGCAAAAATGTGAAATTTTGTTGTTGTTTTTTTGCCAGAAGAAAGATCACGGATGCGTGTTTATTTTGTAGTTGTTTTTTTCCCAGGGGCAATCGCACAAACCCAATGGTCCTAGAATATCAGAATAGAGCTCATTCGAACAGAAATTAAAAGTTCTAGTGTCCTTTTTAAGCAACCTAAAAAACTGGTGGGCAACTAGCCACCTCCGCCGCCACTTTTTTTCCAAATTCGTCCGATCAAAATTTTGAGATAGCCATTTTGTTCATCATAGTTGAAAGGCCCATGAACTATGACATTGGGTATAACATGACCCCAACCCTCCTTACAGCCCCTGGGGAAATGATTGTAAGCTATTAAATTTGCCCATTGTTTACGTATCCCGCATTGTCATGGCCCTTCAGCTGGGAGGTGCTATAGGGGCTTGGGGCCAACCATCCTGTAGTTTTATACGGGGGGTGGAGAGGATTTTCTGAGGAGAAACACTTAAACCCCATTTTCATTTTCCACAGTCATTTTCATTTGATTTGGGAAAATTTTCTTCAGCTTTACCCCCCCCCCCTTTCCCTCGCTCCTTTAATAAAACTAACCACACTGACTTATCAGAGAACTATTGACATATATTTTAGGTTTGTTTTAGAATCTTATATCTATGCTCTTTTTTCACCATTATCAGTGAATCATTCCGGTGAATGAAGAGTAAAATTATGTTCTACAAAAACGTCATTGCTGGAATGACGTCAATAAGTCAATAAAAGAGCAATATCCCACAGTGACGGCTAGTATAAAAAAACCATCATGTTCAAAAAGTTAGTGTTGATTGGCGGTGCAGCAATATGTACCGGAACTGTCTTGTGGGGCGTTACAAAATACCGAAAAGCAAAAACGACTCTAAAAGGAGAAAATAATGTTCTTTACATTAAAAACAGTAAGCCAAGACCAGTTAGTGAAACGGTAGAAGGACAATTTTCCATCATTGGAGAGTTAAAGAATATTTTCAAGAAATCTCTTATCAAGTCATATCCAAATTTTAATATCAAGATGGTGATATCTTCTCCATCTAAATCTGGTGACTATCAATGCAATTCTGCTATGGGACTTTCAAAGATACTCAAAGAATCTGGCACCAAGGTATCCCCAGCTGAAGTGGCCAAGACACTAATCAAAAATATCCCCGCCAATAGTATCATTGAACCATTGTCTACTGGCGACCATGGTTTCATCAACATCACTCTTTCTCAAAAGTTTGTGGTCAGTCAGATTGCGAGCATGTTTTTGGAGGGCGTCCGTCCACCGAAAGTTGACAAGAAGAGGGTCGTTATTGACTTTTCCTCTCCCAATATTGCAAAGGAGATGCACGTAGGCCACTTGAGATCCACCATCATTGGAGATAGTCTAGCAAGATTGTTGGAATATCTCGGCCATGATGTTGTAAGATTAAACCATGTTGGAGATTGGGGTACACAGTTTGGGATGCTACTTGCACATTTAAACGACAAATATCCTGATTATTTGAACAATCCACTGCCCATTGGGGATTTGCAAGCGTTTTATAAGGAATCGAAGAAGCGTTTTGATGAAGATGCTGAATTCAAGAAAAGAGCCTACGCTGCTGTTGTAGAATTACAAGCTCATAACCCCGACCAGACTAAACGATGGCAACTTATCTGTGATACCTCTAGAAAAGAATTCCAAAAGATATATGATCGCCTTGATATTAAACTTACTGAACGTGGTGAGTCATTCTACCAGGATTCTATGACAAAAATAATAGAAGATCTGAAGCAGAAAAACCTACTAGTATATGAAGAAGGAAGATATGTGATGTTCCCACAGAAAGAAAACTTAAATCCTCTAACTGTTGTCAAGTCCCATGGCGGTTACACCTATGACACTTCAGATATTGCTGCTTTGTGCCACCGACTAGAAGTTGAAAAGGCGGACTGGATCATCTATGTCACCGACCTTGGACAAAGCTCTCATTTTGAATCATTGTTTGATTGTATGGAACGTGCTGGTTATATTGACAAAAATCGCGTGCGTATTGATCATGTTGGTTTTGGGGTTGTACTCGGGGAAAACAAGAAAAGGCTAAAAACACGATCAGGTGACACAATTCGACTAGTGGATCTCCTTGACGAAGGCATAAAAAAGTCATTGGATAAACTTATTAAGAAAAACCGTGAAAGGATTTTGTCCCCTGAAGAATTAGAACAAGCCAAGACGTCTGTTGCCTATGGTTGCATTAAATACGCAGATTTGTCTAACAATAGGAAGGGAGATTATGTTTTTTCATTTGACAAGATGCTTGCAGATGAGGGTAACACTGCTGTTTATATTTTGTATCAATATACAAGAGCAAAAAGTATTGCTAGACTTGCTAATGTTGAGCCAAATCAATTGCTCAACTATGCTAAAAATGAGGATATAAAGATAGAACATCCAAATGAAATCAAATTAGCTAAGGAAATTTTGAAGTTTCATGATGTAATTCAAAAGATAACTGAGGATCTCGTTTTGCACCCACTCTGTGAATATCTCCATAAAATTGCAACTGCTTTCTCTGAATTTTATGACTCTTGCTACTGCGTTGAAAAGGACCGAAAAACAGGGGAGGTGATCAAAGTCTATATGCATAGACTACTGCTATGTGAAGTGACAGCCAATATTTTGGCAAAGGGTTTTGACATCCTGGGCATTAAACCTGTGAACAGAATGTAATGTCTGGGTGAGGAACAAGTAAAGGTGTAACCAAATGTTTCGACACTTTGAGGTTTAAAATTTTTGTGAGATCTGAATGAGGAAAATTATAAGCATTTGGAATGTAAAAAAAAAGATATATAGCCGAGCTAAACGCTGTTTCTCGTGTCATACCCAAGGGCATCTAGCTAAAGACTTACCCCTTTTTTTAACTGTTAGGACGATAAAAGGAAGGACGTATTTTACGAAGATGAAATTTTCTAAATTTTGTTAAATTTTAAAATGTAGCCCTTATGCTGTAGCTAAACTTAGGAATATTCAAGAGCGCAAACAGATCTGATTAAAGTTGAAGTAGTGAGGACCCTTTGCATTTTAAAGTGGCCCATAGGGGCTATGCCTGAAGAAATTGTGTATACCTTGTTGTTGCGTAATATTTTAGGGGGTGTTTTTTCTTCCAGATTTTTTTCAAGGTTGTTACGTAAAAGTTAATTGTTTACCAATGCAAATCTTTAAAAACCTACGGGGGCAGGTAGGAAAAACCCTCAGGACCTGCAAAATCAATTTGGGAACCCTTGAATGTGAAAAAATTGATCATAGCTTAATGTTTACATATTTAGATGATATAGGTTTTTTGGGGGGTCCAAACACGATACTATTCTTGGATTCTCAAGTTTATTTTCATTGCTGATAACACACAAAGGTGTCCCAGTATGCAGTCTTGGTTGATTTTCAGTCTTTCCAAAACGGACAAAGCACTCCGGTTATGTAACCTACTGATTTTCAAATCTATATATATATGATATATAATAAATATCGGATGTTTCCTTTCGTTACACTAATTTGTTTATTCTCATACCGAGTGATTCCTTTGTTTCTTCAGAGTATGTATTTGTATGCAAAGCTGAAAATTCATCAGTCTACCTTTCGAAATGAGTCGTGACAGAAGACTATTTAAGAAGGATATTATCCGAGCCCACTTACAGGTAAGACTCTAAGTACACTAAGATACGGGCTAATCCCCTCCGCATGTCCCCCCTCCAAAGAAAAAAGGTGAGTGTACTGAAATTGGAGCTGATATAATTATCTCTGTAAAATTAACAAGTAAAACCCTAACCCCTTCCGCCATCGCAAGGTTCTAACGATGATATAATAATCCTATTTTTCGCAAAATATATGCTTTTGACATAAATTTATCCTATTTTAAATCGCATTGAAGAATCGAAGCTTATTCTTAAAGATGGTTTAAATACGAGTTAATTGACATTTGTCAAATGTTGGGATTAAACCTTAATTATAGCGTGCTGTCAGGTATGGGATGAATTTTGTGAACCGCTAGCGTCATGCATTCCGTTAACTAATTGAGCGAAATATGTTTTTTACATTATCTTTATGCTATGATACTTTTGATTAAAGTACATAACGGGTTTTGATTGTTTTAATAGCTAGTGTGAAATGCTTACAAAAATTAACTTATTTATTTGTGCATTAAATTAAAGGGTGAATAATAGTTCTTTAAAATGGTAAATACAAATGGTTTAACAAGGTTCTTTTTTAGCATAATAATGAATTATAAGACCCTCTCCTAAAATACATACTGTAAGCCAGAGGAGATAATCACTCATTTTGCCATTATAAAACTATTATGTATTTTAGCTATGCGCGTGCTATTAGAAGCAAATTTAAGTGGGGAATATGTGAAAATTAGCCTCAAGGTATTAAGAAAACTAACAATTTATTCTTTATTACAGGACGTTTGACGATGCGCTTCGGGACGTGAGTTGCTATGCGCGGTCTATTTGAAGCTAATTTAGCTGGAGAATATGTTGAATTTGGGCTCAAGTTATTGGGAAAACAGAAAATTTATTCTTTATTGCAGGAAGTTTATGATGCGCTTGGGGACGTTGGTGGCTATGCACGTGCTATTAGAAGTGAATTTAACGGGAAACCATGATTTTAAGGTTCAAGTTGTTTGGAAAACTAAAATATAATTTTTATGCAGGAGAATCCTGACCAAGAGGCCCCCCCCCAAGAAGCCGAGGGTTTGTGATGCAGTCACGGAAGGTGAAGACGCAACCACATCTCTGCCTTCATTACAAAGCACTGAAGATGCGAGGCCTGCCGCCTTGCAAAACCTACAGACGAGGCCTTCTGCTCTGCAAAGCCTGAAGACGATGCATTTTTTCCCTCCCCTTGCAAGACAGCGAAGTCATGGAGATTTCACTGGAAACCTCTCAAGGTGACATCATTATTGCCAATCCATTCGTAAGTAAAATTATTGGACAAATCATAGATAGCAAAATGATTTTTTTTTTAAGTTTGACAGTTTTTGTGTGCTTTAGCGGTAAAGTTTAAATATTAGGATCTAGTATAAGGCAAGAGGCAGGAGGTTGAAAAGCAATAAATTTGTCAGGGTAATAGGATATCGAGAGAGCCCTTGTTTGCTGCCTCTGGGGGGAGATTTGAGGCTATTGCCCATCCTAAAAATAGTTTTTTCGTCACAATGAAAATAACGTATCCTTTTCGCGGTTAACTGTACGATTTCAAAACAAAATATTTTCGTCAAATCAAAGAACATCATTGCGACTTTGAGAGCCCTGAATCATAAGTGTTTCAAGGAAAAATACTTTGTTATCCTTTTCAAGGTCATACCTGAATTGCCTCTTATTAAGGGGACAGACAATGAGCCAACTTGGATTGAGCAACTGTTGCCCGATTTCTTCGGTGAAGAAGCGAAAACCACTCCGCAAATGAATACCCATTCTACAAGTCCAATTATTTAAGACTCATTATTTAATGCAAATCTTATTCGATGATGCTGGGAAGAGGTTCCCCCTGACCCTCAGAAAAAGATTATAGGTTTCTTTGTTCGGCTTAATAATTGAGACAATTTGATGATGTTGGGAGGGGGAAAGGGCCCTAAAAATAGAGCTATAGGTTTTGTTTTTAGGTTAATCAGGGAATAGTTCTCGGACGGAGCTTGACCCTCAAAAATAGTGCTATAGGTTTTCTTTTCAGGCTAATAAGTGAGAACTATTATGTATCTCGTTTGGTACCTCTGGGGAGGGGCTTATCCCTTGAAAAAATAAAGCTTAATAATATATTCTTTTTCAGGCTAATTAATTCTTTTTCAAACAGTTCGTGGTAACGAACTGTAGTAAGGAGCGACCCGGCTCAATAGTAACCAAAACTCTAAAAAATTGAATTTTGATATCAATAGCTACATCAAAAGAATCGCATTTTAATGCTGATTTTAAATATATAAGTTTCATCAAGTTTAGTCTTACCCATCAAAAGTTACGAGCCTGAGAAAATTTGCCTTATTTAGGAAAATAGGGGGAAACACCCCCTAAAAGTCGTAGGATCTTAGCGAAAATGACACCATCAGATTCAGCGTATCAGAGAACCCTACTGTAGAAGTTTCGAGCTCCTATCTACAAAAATGTGGAATTTTGCATTTTTTGCCAGAAGACAAATCACGGGTGCGTGTATATTTGTTTGTTTTTTTTTTTTTTTTCCCAGGGGTCATCGTATCGACCAAGTGGTCCTAGAATGTCGCAAGAGGGCTCATTCGCAAAACGGATGTCGCAAACGGAAATGAAAAGTTCTAGTGCCATTTTTAAGTGACCAAAAAAATTGGAGGGCATCTAGGCCCCCTCCCACGCTCTTTTTTTCCCAAGGTCAACGGATCAAAATTTTGAGATAGCCATTTTGTTCAGCATAGTCAAAAACCATAATAACTATGTCTTTGGGGATGACTTACTCCCCCACAATCCCTGGGGGAGGGGCTGCAAGTTACAAACTTTGACCAGTGTTTACATATAGTAATGGTTATTGGGAAGTGTACAGACGTTTTCAGGGGGATTTTTTTGTTTGGGGGTGGGGCTGAGGAGAGGGGGCTATGATGGAGGATCTTTCCTTGGAGGAATCTGTCACGGGGGAAGAAAAATTCAATGAAAAGGGCGCAGGATTCTCTAGCATTACTATAAGAAAACAATGAAAAATAAACATGAAAACGTTTTTTTCAAATGAAAGGAAGAAGTAGCATTGAAGCTTAAAACGAACAGAGATTATTACGCATATGAGGGGTTCTAAAAATACTTTAGCATAAAGAGCGAGGTATTTAGGAGGAGATAAATACCTTGCTCTTTATGCTAAAGTATTTTTAGTAATTTCAACTATTTATTCTACGGCCTTTCTGATTCAGGGGTCATTCTTAAAGAATTGGGACAAAACTTACGATTTAGTGTAAAGAAGGAGGTATTAACGAGGGTACAAACCCCCTCATATACATAATAAAAATTAAAGAATATAAAAGTTTGTTACGTAAGTTAATTCTAAAGTTACGTATATTTTTTGCTAATAAAAAAAATTCGTTAAAATTAAAATTAATAGTTGCCTTTTTATGTAACCGAAAAATTGCATGGCAACTAGGCCTCCTTCCCCATCCCATATTTCTGAAAATCGTATGATCAAAACTAAGAGAAAGCCATTTAGCCAAAAAAGGAATTAATATGCCAATTTCATTTGAATAGTTTACGTGTGGAGAGTCAAAATCAAACATGCATTAATTCAAAAACGTTCAGAAATTACATAAAAAAACTAGTTTTTTTAACTGAAAGTAAGGAGCGACATTAAAACTTAAAACGAACAGAAATTACTCCGTATATGAAATGGATTGTCCCCTCCGCAATCCCTCGCTCTTTACGCTAAAGTTTGACTCTTTGCCACAATTCTGCTTTTTAAAACAATTAAAAGCTTTAGCGTAAAGAGCGAGGGATTGCGGAGGGGACAATCCATTTCATATACGGAGTAATTTCTGTTCGTTTTAAGTTTTAATGTCGCTCCTTACTTTCAGTTAAAAAAACTAGTTTTTTTTATGTAATACAGGTTAAAACCGAACCATTTCAAAAGGAACATAAGCTGTTATTATTTTTTAGTTTCACCTAGCGACATTATCACCAACTCAAGGGGCATACAATCTCTGCTATGACATTGAATAGCTATAGGAGACAGAACAGGCACCAGAGGAAAGTGAATGGGGGTGGGGGTAAACTTATTTGGGTTAGGGGGTGAACCCAAATAGTGTAACTCCCCCAACTCCGCAAATCTCGGCCTCGACGCTGATTTTTGAGATCGTGTCTAAGAGGAAGTACGCCCTAGCTAGGTCGAGAGGCTCCTAGAAGACCAGATGGTAACCAGTCCCCTCAGTGCTCATTCTGACCGTGAGGAGGGAGACCAGGGGTAGTAGGAACCAGTGGAGCTGGCTCACCCCTGTGTTGCCTGATTCTTATCTCTGTAGTTATGTCCTGTGCAATGTTTATGTTTTTAAACCTGAGTTTGGAGACCATTCAACACCCTTACAGCTTGTACTATCTGTTCGGATCAAACTGACATAGTACATTCCTCTGCGGACAAGATTTGAGCTCTTCGTCAAAGACAAATTAGGGAGGCGGATGGACGGGATAGTATTAAAGCATCCGTCACAATTTTTTTTTTATTTAAATGAAAAACTTGGAGAAGTATATCCATATTGTATGCAGACCGAAGTGCAAACACTTCATCCGAATTTACATAATTTTGGGGATGTCTTTTTGTAATGGGTGGATAAAATTTCCAATAAAGTTGGTAACTATATAAGGGAAGTGGATCAATCGTTTTATTTATCAAGAGTTTAGTTGTAAATTTAAAACAATTTAATAGGGAATTTGTTTCAGGAGGTGAGAGGGGGAAGGGAGTATAAAATATAATGCAGATTTGCGGGATTTTAGAGGTGTACAACGCTTTTGTTTCGATACGGGTCTAAAGTATTTCAAATACGCGGTCCGTTTTGCAGGCAATACGCCCCGAAAATATGATGCTAGTAAGACACATTCGGAAAATTTGGCAGTTATTGGGGTGGAGAGGAGACATCCGAAACAGGATATTGTTGTACACCACGTTCTATTCGCGGTGGATGCTAGCCAACGGTTTCAGGGTTACAAAGGTTAATAGAGCCTTCCAATTTGACCAAAGCCCTATATGAATACGGTTCTTGACACTTTTGTCAGTAAACGCTCTGAAGCAAAGACGAAAGTAGAAAAGGATATCTTTAAGCTTATTTTGATTTCAGCCTTCAGTAAAATGCGGAGGAGTGGAAGTCAATAGGAGTCCTTTCGACGTCGTAACCGACGCAAAAGAATTTGCTCGAATCCTTGCCGATCCGAACCTTACATCGTTCACCATCATAGATTTCAATATCGTCCTTTTACATAGAAAAAAAAAGAAATGCATTGTTAAATGAAAATATTGCCACAGGCAGGGCCATTTCAAAAATTTCTAAAAACTTATTTTAGGATTTTATCACAATGTGTGTAACCTCCATTGGCCGGGGATGGCACAAATTCAAGTATATTATGAAGACACTCTGTTCAAGTATAAAACAGACAATCTGTTGGACGATTTATACTATGGAGAGCACATTAGCTCTCGAATTGACTACACCATTTCGGACGAGTCCATTTACCCTGCGCTAGTGAAGTGCCAGGCCTCAAGTAAGGTATCATTCCTAGAGTCCCAGACGGGGAGTGACTTGATTTCCTACGGTGTGCTTGCAGGTCCGAAGGTGTACTGTCAGCGAATGCCCTATGAGAAAAACCCATAAATTCTGCAAGGGGGTGCCTACACACTGTGAAGGAAAATTTCGACATGAGTGTTTACAGAAACTGTGTAGAGAACAGTTTAGTTCCAAGAGTGAAGTTCATGGCGATTTGCTCTTTAACATTTAAAAACTATACAATTAGAGCTGAGAAAAATACCGTGTTAGACATGTCAGACAAGGTCTATGTATTCGCGGGCGTACTATCGCATGGAGATTACCGGGATAAATTTGAATTTGAACCGGGATGTATGTGTTCAGTATAGACACCATCTTGGTCTGGAGAAAATTCAATAGTTGATGGAAGGAAGACCCCTTTTATCCATGTCAGTTGTGTTTTTATTTGCAGTGTTTTATATGCTTGAGCAAGCCGGAATCTTTGTTGTTTTTGTTTACCAGTGTATTTTTTCTTTATCATTAAGTAAAAAGTGCTTAATATTATACGATTATTCTATATTCAGCCTGCCAGCCGGTTCCGGGCCTTTGGTCGTCGCAGTGGCCACTGCGCCCTCCGGTGGATGGTGGGCACCCCTTTCCTTAGTGTTTTTAATAGTCAAGTTGCTATTGTTTTTCCCCGAGTGGTTATGTAAACATGTTTTTTTTTTTTTTTTATTGTAGTGCATTTATTCACATTAAAGAAAGCAGGTATTTAATTTTTTGTTATTTTTAATATAGGGAATTAGCATTTCTGTCGGATCTAAATCAAAACACACCCGAGGATTTACGTGTAGTCACCAGTGTTTTTTTGACAATGAAATTACTGTATATCTCTACCAGTGAACAGTAAAAAAGGTCATTAGTTGCCATAATGACAGTGAATAAGCTACATAAAACAGACATTTTTTTCTGTCCTAGGTAATTCAAAACCGTGGCTTAGGAAGGCTATACTCAAACATTGTGTTGAAAAAGAATTCATTAATTTCACAACAGAGTTGTGTTTACATTTAACTGAAGGTAATATTCAACTGCCAGGAGTAGTTAAGCAATAGACAAAGCAATATTGCTCACTTGCACATGTCCTAGCATGCAAAAATAAGGGAAATGATTTTAAAAGAACACACCTTGTTCAAGCGGATGGTATTTTTTTTTTTAACTACCAATACTTCCAATAATTGTGGGGCTTGTAAACACTGTTCTAAAAAAAATGACTAAACCCTACCTGCTGACACCAATAGAACTTGTCCTTTCACCAAAAGAGTACTTTAAAGATAATCTTGGTAAATTTATTAACAATGAGAATTGCCGACGATCAAAAATTACTTTTGCTTGAAAATGCTCTTCGACGTTTGGACATTCATAAAGCATCCCGCGAAAGACCGCTCAAAACTAAATGTCATTGACCACACATAACCTCAAAGGTCACCACTACCACCAAAACGAAAAGAAGAAGATTTGTCATTGTCTAAAGTTTCAGCAAGTGTTGCAGACCTATTGCCTCAGTCGTATCGCAAGGAATGTGAAAGGTTCTTGACCTGTATCTCTGAAAATGAACGTGTACAACATGATGGTAAAAAGAATGAGGTTATAATCCATGGCAAGACCTAGAATCTGATTGATATGATATCAGATTTGATTGCAAATCGTAAAAGACATGCATCTTTTGACAGTCATTTGAATAAATTTTTAAACTCATTCGAATTTCCCAAACAGCCTTATTGCAAATAAACATATATTAAATCCATCAAAAGAATACGGTCAAATATCAAAAGACGGTTTAAATCATTTTGGGAAATACCAGCAGACTAAGTGGCGATGATTATTCACTATTAAAAGGTACAGAGCGAAGGTGTCTTAAAATTATTGTATCACCTGTTAGTATTCAAAAGGATGGTGGACTCTTCACTACACATTTGCATTCAAAATGGCTGAAGTTTTGAATCGTGTTTGTGAGAATATCGGTGAAGCGGGAAGTTTAGATTTCCCCTGCCACACTTGCTTGAGTCATCCGACTTTAAAAGAAGCTAGTTACAGAGTATTTAGAGATTGAACCAAGTTACACTCTTCATTGAAATCATAGAGTTCGCGGTAGTTATTATAAAAAAACTAAAGCCTTTTTGCCATTGTATATATTACATGGAGATCTTTTGACTCTAGACGGGGTTCAAAGGCGTCACAACAGTTCATGCAAGTATATTTTACTGGTAATTAGCGGTCTTAGTCGCTATGCATTTTCCGTTCCGTTGCGGTAAAAGAAAGATGATGAAGTTGCTAAAGCTCTTGAATCGATCTTTGAACAAGATTGTTATAGGAAAATTCAAACACATTGAGGGAGTCGAGTTGTTTATCCACATGTAAAAAGGGTTTATAGAAATATAACACAATGCTTTATCATAGTCATAGTCCAATCAAGGTGGGGTTTACTGAACGATTGATTAGAACTATTCGACTTTTAATCTCGAGATACTTTACATTGAAAAATACTGCTGCTTTTATTCAAGATTTAAATAAAATCATGTTGATTCATAATCAGCGTCCTCATCGATCTCTGTCCAATTTCAGTCCTCTGAAAGTTCATTGGGAGGACCATGACACATTTGTTTATTTAAACAGTATTCCAATGAAAGAAATTCAATGTTGGTGATTCAGTTCAAATCAATTGAACTGGTAATATTTTTGAAAAGGGGAATTACTTATGATCCTCTGAGCTTTTTAAGGTGTCCAAAGTCTTGACACTAAACCTATAACGTATCGTCTACGTTATATGAATGGTGAAGAGATTCTTGGCGGTTCTTATGAGTGTGAATTACAAAAACTTAAAACAATAGAATATATCGGATTGAAAAGATATTAAAGAGTCGAACTCGCCGGGACAAGAGACAGTTGCTTGTTCATTGGCTAGGGTACAACTCTGATTTTGATTCTTGGATTGGTGCTGAAGACGTTCACCATGCCTAATGATTTCTATTTAACATTCATGTTTAATGTCTTTGATTCCCTCTATGATGATTCGAATAAAACGAGCCATTTTTGGACAAAATCCTCCCCCGCCATCAAATTCAATAGAAAGTATAAGGTTGCTCTTGTTGATTGTATTTTCGAAAATACATATTATGTACTGAGTAAAGATCGTACATAAGACACAAAAGTTAGACCAAACGATTGGCCTGTGTATGGAGAGAAAGAGGAATGGATAAATTCACCCAACTCTGACGGATACCCAGATCTATTCCTAAAATGCACAGAATTTGGATAGAATGAATGATTTGTGTCTTGCAATCAATAGAAGCATCTCTGCTCGTTTAGAATGATGTATTCAAGTTTAAGTATTCAATGGAACGTGGTAGTATTTACATTAGCCCCCCCCTTGGAAATTAAATGATTCATCTCAACGATATTCTCAAAGGTGTTCTTGATATTAAACGGAATATAATCAATGTTAAAAGTGCTGGAACTATCAGTGGGATGGAACGTTTCATTTTTGCTGACGTTATACCCGGCTTCTCTTCAGACAATTGTATGTTTCTTTATGCATGCTTTTTTTGACATCGAGTATCGGTAATACCTATGTACTCCTCCTACATGATCTTGAACGGGAAACCACTCACGAACACATTCACCACTACAATATAAAGCACCTTCAATATATTCCTCTAAACATCTCATATTTTGAAGTATTTCAGTTAAAATTCAGAAGTATATTAGGCGATCTCTTAGCAATAACAAATGATTTGGCTGTGATTACATGACATTTTCAACCCGCTCAAAATGGTTAATAGAGAAGATGCATCTGTTTGTCCTGATATTTATTGCTATGTTACTACTCTTAGACCACAACATTTGGGTCATGGAATAGACTATTACAAGGGTCGCTCTTTAATGTCGTGTTACGGTCTTGGCAATTGTTTTGCTAAGTTGTTTCGCTCTGCGTTACCCTTGGCTAAGAATTATATTGCTCCGGTTGCTGTGGACATTCCGTCCTCTGCGCTACATTATCGGAGCTCTGGGAAGGATTCTAATGAAAGTATATCACAATATATCAGGTCTATCTCAGGAAAGTGTATCGCAAATCAGAGGAAACTGCATATCCTCTGTGCAATTTGCATGGATTGCATAATCTACACTTTTCGTCATATTTATCAACAATAGTATAATTCTCACAGGATGACCAGCTGTCCAATGTATACAAACATAGTGGACATGTTCAGATCATTTTTTCACTGTTGACAGTCTCACTTCCAAAAAGAAACGGACTTGCGATTGATAAAATGAATCTTCCCTTTACTTCTAGAAAGGAGTAATCGAGTGGCGTCACAACACCTGTTTGCTCAGGATTTTCGACTTATTTGTTGATACCATGTGAAAAATCGTTCATCTAAAACGAATTTCAGGTAGTCTTCAAAAATAAATCCACAATATCATTTTGTTTTGTTTCAATTAGTATATCAATAAATTGAGTTAATGCATCTGGCCCACGACGTACAAGTCTCATACAATAGTCCAAAGATGGAGACGTCATTATATCGTCAAGCATTCTTTGACAGAATATTTTCTTCTGGACTGATAAATGTTGAATATTTAGACTCAAACATTTTTCCTAAGTCACTAGATTCCGTATGCTTTTTTGTTTCTCAAATCCGTCCTTTTTTTAGTCCTACAGTCTCATTATAGACTAACAAACCCAAAAATGAAGATTCTTTCTACCGTCTCTTCCCCGGTAAAATATCCAACAAGAAAAATATCTGCGAAAATGGAATAGTAACAAACTCACTCCTTTTTGACATACTAAATCAATTCGTTGCCTTCAATATATTTCACTAATGCATTTAATCCATCTTGTATTCTCTGTATATGCATTATATTTACTTTGCTGGAAAACATAACTGTGAATACGACTTGAATTTGCTCAAGGATATCAATGAGAGGATATCAAGGATATCAAGGAACCCTTAAGAGTCATAGAATCTTAACTAAAAGCACACCATCAGATTCAGTGTATCAGAAAACTCTACAGTAGAAGTTTCAAGCTCCTATCTACAAAAATTAGGAATTTGAATTTTTGCCACAAGACAGATCACGGATGCGTGTTTATTTTATTTATTTTTATTCCGGGGGTTGGATTGACCCAATGGTCCTAGAATGTCATGAGAGGGCTCGTTCTAACGGAAATTAAAAGTTCTAGTAATCTTTTTAAGTGACCAAAAAATTGGAGGGCATCCGACACTAATTTTTTACCCAAAGTCACCGGATCAAAATCCTGAGATAGTCTTTTTATTCAGCATAGCCAAAAAACCTAGTAACTATGTCTTTTGGGACGACTTATTCCCCAACGATCCCCGTGGGAGGGGCTGTAAGTTACTAACCTTGACCAGTGTGTACATATAGTAATGGTTATTGGGAAATGTACAGCCACTTTCAGGGGGATTTTTTGGCTGGGGGAGGGTGTTGTACGGGGGAACTTTCCATGGAGGAATTTTTCAAGGGGAAAGAAAATTTCCATTAAGGGGCTGAAGGATTTTTTAGTATTTTATTTAAAGAACATTGAAAAAATAATTATGAAGAAGTTTTTTCAACTGAAAGTAAGGAACCGCATCAAAACTTAAAACGAAGAGAAATTATTACGCATATAAGTGGTTCACCTCCTCCTAATACCTCGCTCTTTCGCTAAAGTGATTTTATTAATATCAACTATTTATTCTACGGCCTTTATGATTCAGGGGTCATTCTTAAGGAATTGTGACAAAATTGAAGCTTTAGTGTAAAGAGCGAGGTATTGACGTGGGGGGGACCCCTAATAAACATAATAAAAACATACGAATATAGAAGTTCGTTACGTAAGCTAATTTGTAAGCTACTAATTCGTAATTCGTAAATGTTCGTCAAAAATTTAAAGTTTTAGTTGCCTTTTAATTAACCAAAAAATGGGAGGGTAACTAGGCCTACTCTCTCGCTCCTCTTTTCTCAAAATCGTCCAATCAAAACTATGAGAAAGTCATTTAGCCATAAAAATATATTAATATGCAAATTTCATTTTAATTATTCATGTGCGGAAAGCCAAAATCAAAACATGCATTAATTCAAAAACGTTCAGAAATTAAATAAAAAAAAAAGTTTTTTTTTAACTGAAAGTAAGGAGCGATATTAAAGCTTAAAACGTACGGAAATTGCTCCGTATATGAAAGGGGCTGTTCCCTCCTTTTTTTCAGTTAAAAAAACTTTTTTTTTAATTTAATTTATTTGTAAAGGCAAACAATCTCCTATTACATAACAAACAGGTGTACATAATCAATAATACCAGTTTCTCTAGGGATTAGCAGATTCAGGTATATATCCTATGGGTGTGCTGGAATGGATTACAGTGTCAAAACTGAAGTCTTTAGTTTTTAAGATAATTTTGATTAATTTCATTTCTGAAGAAGAAGAAAATTTTCTACACATTTGTCGAAGATACTCTTGGAGAATGATTTGATGAGTTAAGTTGGAGATTTAGCTACGGTACCAAATTGGCGCTTTATGGACGAGATGGCACAGTAACAGCTAGCAAATTGATCCTAGATGAGAGTGGATGATCTACCCTCGGGATGGGTAAAGGGTCTCCCTAAAGTAGTTTGACTAAGTAGCCCGTATAAGGGTAAGAGAAACGCTCAGTGCCCCAGAATAGGCGAGGAAAATTTTACGGCATGACCGAAAATCTCTTGGGAATCCTTGTATGGGTAAAGTGGATGCTTTAACCGTGGATTAAAGAGGAGTGTTCGACAGCGTATTGGCCTCAAGTAACAAACGTTGAATTAGTTTGTTGAGGTAGCGCTCTCAAGCCATTAAAATATCATTGTTGCAACGACAAATATTTCAAGTATATCTGACGTCATTCGTATGAAAAACATTAGAAAATTTTGACTATGGAAAACATACCAAGTAGAAGTTTGAACACTTGAATAGTAGAAACCGTGAAATTTGGGTTAGGTGTCAGACGAGATATATACTGTGCCACCAGGCTTCCTAATAATAATAAAGGAATCATAATGATAAAAAAGGCATAATAGTGTGACATCGTTTACATAAAATTGTTTGGTGAAAACTGGAAGCTACAATAACATAAATATGTAAGCCTACAAACCATTCCGGAATACTTTAAAAGTTATGTTTAATTTTTGTATTTTAGTCAGTGAACTAAGATTGACAAACAAGTAAAATAAAAGATAGTAAACGGTAAAAGGAATAAACGAGTAAAATAATAAACTAACTAACAAACAAGTAAAATAAAAGGTAATAACGAGTAAAATAAAAGGTGTAAATGTAACGAGTAAACGTAAAAACAAGTGAGTAAAATAAAAGGTAGTAAAAGGCAACGAGTAAAAGGCAGGCGTGCTGAATCTTTGATTTTGTCTTGAATTTTTCATTCGAAGGAGTATTTATGTTCAA
Organism: Artemia franciscana; assembly: GCF_032884065.1. Classification (NCBI taxonomy): domain Eukaryota; kingdom Metazoa; phylum Arthropoda; class Branchiopoda; order Anostraca; family Artemiidae; genus Artemia; species Artemia franciscana. Next base: position 43,859,455 of record NC_088866.1, on the reverse strand, counting down.
GAAGAGAGTTTTCGTTTTTATTAAAAGTGATTGAAATTTTGTGCTTTGAAGTGATTTGAAGTGATTTTAATGATTGTTTTCAGAAAAAAGGAGGTTACTTGTTGCAACTGCAGTCTACCTGCAGGGAGTGGAGTCTCCCTTAAATTGCAGGGAATAGGTAGTGAGGACCTAAGCTTCTCTTGCCTATCGGTGCTGAACATGGCACAGACGTTTCTATATCTCAAACCAATCCTGAACTTTTTCCAGTCAAATAGAGAGTTGATCTAACGCTGCTGTCGAAAATGACATGCGACTTCTTTGATTTAGCAGCATTACGCGAAGGTAAACTCGACCTCCTTCAACTATCTTTCCCTGAAAGAGTAGCTATAGACACAAGAAGCTGCGAAAAAGACTCAGCAGCATCAGAAATATTAGATTTGCTAGCTAAATGTGATAGGAATAATATCCCACTTCCGTCATAGCTCAGCCATCTTAGGTTCCACCGGTTCCTGAGACCAACTTCTCTATCCTGCTAGGGGAAATTTGCGATATAAACAGGTCACTGTTCGTGATAAAGGAGTATGCGACGGGTGTTAAATTGGCAACTTGCCTAGATACTAGAGCTACAGCCCTAACGAACAACGCGCCTCAGACTTGTACTGTAATATAGATTCCCTGACAAGACTACAAACACTTAGTCAATTTCAGTCCGACGATGGCTTCAGGAGGTTAGGCAATTAAGAAACAATAAACTCCAAGTAAAATTAAGCGATGTTGTAAAAGCAAAAGCTTTTCGTGCTAAGGACCTTAGTACCCTTTCGGCAAATTTGCCATGAGGTAGTAGCATCAAATGCAAACACAGGTTTTAAAAATCTTATGGCATAATAAGAGGACTTCCTAGAGAAGTGGATGCTAGTGAACTAGCCAAACATAATCCAGGCCTCGTCGAGGACACTTTCCGTTTTGAACGAGGTAAAACAAGCAGACTAACTTTCAAAAAATTGGTAGACCATGAACTTTGCATTGTCTAGCGGAATCAAGCTTGGATATGACTATTTCCGGGTAGATAAGTATATGGAGGCCCCTTGAATATGTTTCAGATGCCAGAACTTCGATCATCTCAATGAAAATTACAAAAAAAGTCCCAGATGGGCCAGATTTTCTGGACCGCGCCCTAGTAATAAAGACACACCGTGTAATGAAGACCTCAGATGCTCTTCTTATGACGGATCTCATGTGTGCTACATCTTGAGATGTCCTAAATTAAGAGAGATTCTGAGAAAAAAAAAATCAATGAATAGATCTCTTAAGGTTTTTAGTCAGAATATTAATGGTTGCCACAACAAAGAAAAAGACATATATGATCTCCTTTAAATTTATGACCTGCTATTTATCCAGGAGCATTTGCTCTCTGGGGTGAATACAAACTTCCTGAACAGGTCCCGGTCGCACGATGTCTTTGTAGAGCCGGCAAGATCTACGGCAGGGCGTCCGTCCGGAGGCCTGGCAACATACGCTAGGAAGGACCTTTTGGCTAAGCCGACTAACAGAAGCAGTAGTCTGTTGTGTTTTTCTGTTGAGGGAATTGAGTTCATCAACACATATATACCTACTAACTACAACAATACTGTCTCTCTGACAGAGTTCTCAAGAGCAGCAGAAGCCCTCAGGCAACATTTGGAGTCCCTTGAGCTTTCTGGGTGTAAGTGGCTAATTGTTTGGGACCTCAAATGTGACCCATACAAGGACCATATTCTATGTTGTATTTCTATGAATTGCCTCTCAACTACTTTTAAGTTTTGGCTGAAGTCCCTGGATTTTACGTACACTCATAGTGGTCATAACTCCAATATTGACGACGTAATCTTATACACATCCATTTCTAGTCTTCCAGTTACATTTTGCTCTGATAATCCGATTAGTGACTATTCTGGACTTTCGTTTCAGATGGAGATGGAGCACTATTTATGCTTGTTCGAGAAATTCGGTCAACAAGAAAAATTGGGAAAAATGCAATATTCCCCTTCATGTCGCCACTGTTGCTTCAGCCCTAATCAAACAGTTCGTGGTAACGAACTGTAGTAAGGAGCGACCCAGCTCATTAGTAACCAAAACTCTAAAAAATAAAAAAAATTTGATACCAATAGCTACATCAAAAGAATTGCATTTTAGTGCTGATTTTAAATATATAAGTTTTATCAAGTTTAGTCTTACCCATCAAAATTTACGGGCCTGAGAAAATGTGCGTTATTTTAGAAAATAGGGGAAACAACCCCTAAAAATCATAGAATCTTAACGAAAATCACACCATCAGATTCAGCGTATCAGAGAACCCTGCTGTAGAAGTTTTAAGCTCCTATCTACAAAATGTGGAATTTTGTATTTTTTGCCAGAAGGCAGATCACGGATGTGTGTTTATTTGTTTGTTTGTTTTTTTGTTTTGTTTTTTGGGTTTTGTTTTTTCTCAGGGGTGATCGTATCGACCCAGTTGTCCTAGAATGTTGCGAGAGGGCTCATTCTAACGGAAAGGAAAAGTTCTAGTGCCCTTTTTTAAGTGACCAAAAAAATTGAAGGGCACCTAGGCCCCCTCCCACACCAATTATTTTCCCAAAGTCACCAGATCAAAATTATGAGATAGCCATTTTATTCAACGTAATCGAAAAACCTTAGAACTATGTCTTTGGGTACGACTTACTCCCCCACAGTCCCCGTGGGAGGGGCTGCAAGTTACAAACTTTGACATGTGCTTACATATAGTAATGGTTATTGGGAAGTGTACAGGCGTTTTCAGGAGAATTTTTTGGTTGAGGAGGGGTTGAGAAGAGGGGGATATGCCGGTTGAACTTTCCATCTAGGAATTTACCATGGGGGAGGAAAATTTCCATGAACGGAGCGCAGGATTTACTAGCATTATTAAAAAAAAAAACGATGAAAAAATAAATATGAAAAAGTTTTTTTCAGCTGGAACTAAGGAGCAGGATTAAAACTTAAAACGAACAGAAATTATTACCCATACGAGGGGCTCACCTCCTTCTAATACTTCGCTCTTTACGCTAAAGTATTTTTAGTAATTTCAACTATTTATTCTACGGCTTTGAGATTCAGGGGTCATTTTTAATGAATTGGGACAAAATTTAAGCTTTAGTGTAAAGAGCGAGGTACTGACGAGGGGACGAACCCCCTCATATCTATATATATAAAAATAAGTTGTCTGTCTGTGTGTCTGTCTGTGGATCAGGTGACGTCATGTTTCTGTGTCCACTGACTTCATGAAATTAGTTGTCGTCATTTTTGCTTTGACGATGACGGCATTCAAGATATTTAAGAGATATGTTCACGTAGAAATCTATTAATGTTTAAGTTTACAATGACTGATGAACTTACCATGGCAAAAGCCGATGAAGATGCTCAAAGAGTCTATGCCAAAAAACTTGCTGCTGATAGAGAAAGTCAGAAAAGAAAGCGTGCCGAGGAATCAAAAGAACAGCAAGGAAACAGGCTTGAGGCTAAAGAACGCAAAACCGCGCAGTTAGATGAAGATCCACCTGGACAGCGAGAGTCAAAACATATCAAAACTGAAAATGATAGCGATTATGATTGGGTTTGGGATTTTGACTTGGATAAGGTCATCAATGCCTACCAGATTTTAGTTAAAAAAACAAAGGTTCGGCGATATGTATTTCATAGTGAAGCTGAAACATAAAGAAGAAAAAGAAAACTGAAAAAAGAAAAAATGTAAAAAACTAAAAAATACTAAAAAGAAAAACACTCAAAGAGAAATTACAGACCGGGACACAAATGACGACCGGGACAGAGGGAATATAAATAACGACCGGGACACTCAAAGAGAAATTACAGACTGGGATACCGGGACACAAATGACGACCGGGACACAGGGAATATAAATGACGACCAGGACACAGGTATTTAAGAATATCGTTCAAAGACAAATTTTTAATTGTAAGAAGACCGTTGAAAGAGAAATTTCTAATTGTAAAATGACTGAAGAACCTACAATGGCAACGGTACCACCATCAAAGTAGATAACCAGTGGGTTGTTCCATATTCCCCATTATTATCAAAAACATTTAATGCACACATAAACGTTGAATACTGTAACTCCGTAAAGGCAATCAAATACATATGTAAATACGTCAACAAAGGCAGTGACATGGCAGTTTTTGGCTTGCAGCCCAAAATCAAAGATTTCGACGAAATCGTACAATATCAGGCTGGAAGATACATAAGCAGTAAAGAAGCTGTTTGGCGAATTCTTTCATTTCCGATACATGAACGTAGTCCAGCTGTTGTTCACTTAGCGGTACATTTACAGAATGGTCAACGTGTTTATTTCTCGGAAACCAACGTGCAACAAAGAGCCCTGAATCCATCGGATACAAAATTAACAGCTTTTTTTTCGCTTTGCAAAAATGATTCTTTTGCAAAAACTGCTGTATACTGAAGTGCCTTCGTATTACACGTGGAATACTAAAAATAAAGTATTTGAACGTCGAAAACAGGGTAAGTCAGTCGACGGCCAACCTACCATCTTCAAAGATACCACGATAGGAAGACTCTACACCGGTCACCCCAATCAACATGAATGCTTCTTTCTACGCCTGCTTTTGGTGAATGTACCCGGTCCGACATCCTTTGAGTATTTGAGGACTGTAAATGGTACTATACATGACACTTACCGTAGTGCATGCCAAGCTCTGAATTTATTGGAGAATGACCAACACTGGGATAACTGCATCAATGACGCGTGCGAAACGTCAACCCCAAGTGAAATTCGTGCATTGTTTGGCATCATTTTAACAACTTGCTCTCCATCAGCTCCTACAGAGTTATGGGGAAAATATAAGTCAAAAATGTCCGTAGATATACTCCGTCGAAAACAGTTAGAGACGTCAGATATGACTTTTGATTTTACATCAGAAATTTATAACTACACTTTAGTTATTATAGAAGATTTGTGCGTACGTATGGCAAACAAACCTCTTCAGGATTTGGGAATGCCTTCATCTAACCGTATCGCTGCTGTTTCGACATGTGTAGAATTGGATCGTGAACAAAGTTACAGTACGAGTGATCTATTGTCGTATGTACAAAATAACATTTCCAAGTTAACGTCGGAACAAAAAGACATTTATGATACGATACTCAATTTCAGGGCGTATACAACTACCTGCTGATTTCTGTAATTTAGTGACGTCCAAAAATGAATTGATTGAAAAAGTATTTCCGAATATTCTAAAAAATTATAAAAATAATAAATGGCTAAATGAAAGAGCGATTCTCGCACCCAAAAATATAGACGTCCACGAAATCAACAATATTGTTTTGACCAAGATTCGAGACCAGGCAGTCCTTTACAAGTCAATCGACACAGTTTTGGAACCAAATGAAGCGGTTAAGTATGCATGTTTGTTTGTTTGTAAAAAGAGCGTTTGCATATGACGTCAGTATTAGTACATACGGCTTTGTATATGCACAGACAATGGGAAAGCCAAGAATGTTGTATATTCGCAATTTTTACGTAGTTTAACTCCTGCAGACGAAATGAATGCTTGCCTGAAAAATTCTAATTTATGGGCACACGTAAAAATATTAAAATTAACTACAAATATGCGTGTCCGATTGCAAAACGATGACTCTGGTCAAACATTTTCAGATCAATTGCTGGCAATTGGAAACGGAAAGCTCCCAGTAGTGGGAAAGCCAAAAATGTTGTATTTTCGCAATTTTTACGTAGTTTGAAACACATATATAAATCTATCTATATTCACAGGTGGGACACAGGGACACAACTACAATGGCGCGTAACTAATATGGCGCGTAACGACTTACGCGCGCGGGGGGGCTTGGGGGGGCGCGAAGCGCCCCACCAACTAGGTGTTGGGGTGGCGCGAAGCGCCACCCCAACAGCTAGTATGTAATAAAAACATGAGAATACAAAAGCTCTTTACGTAAGCTAATTTATAAGTTACGTATATCTTTTATTAATAAAAAGATTCGTAAAAAATTAAAAGTTCTAGTTGCCTTTTTAATTAACCAAAAAATTGGAGGGCAACTAGGCTTCCTCCTCCGCTCTTTTTTTCTCAAAATCATACGATCAAAATTATGAGAAAGCCATTTAGCCAAAAAAAAAAAATGCAAATTTTGTTTTAATTATTCATCTGCGGAGAGCCAAAATCAAAACATGCATTGATTCAAAACGTTCAGAAATTAAATAAAAAAAACTTGTTTTTTTTATTTAATATTGGAAAGAGACCAGGCATAAGTGTACTTACGTCGCAAGTCCCATTTTAAAACGATTGAATGATTCACTGCCTAGGTGTAGGGTCTAAATCTTAGTTTATATTTTGACAGCTTCATTCAAGTACTGTCTTTCTTACTTAAGTTTTAGCAGAGATGAAGCACTATCTAGTTTTGGTTGTAGGGTTTACAGAACCCCTCTTTCCTAAATTAAAATCCTACAACCACCTCTCTCAAACACAAATCATCAAGAGAAAGTTTGCGCGAAGATGAATTGTCAATAGCAAAATCCGTCTATATCATATCAGAAATGTTTGATTCTGTGTTAAGCCTCCAGGTTTTTCACAACATAATTCCTTTTGTTCTTCTTGACGACACAAATCTAATTTGTAGCGAAGAAGGCTTACTGCAATCATATTGGGAGGATGTATAAATAGAGAAATATATCCACAAAAATACTGTTGGGGTAAGGGTGATGTTTTCCTGTGCCTCTTTAGTAACAAACTGGATGAAGCTTAGTCTACCTATAAACCCCAAATAGACCCAAAAATTAAAACCAAGCCAAATCAGGCAAACAAAAACCTAATAGAGAATTAGCCGCGTCAAAAGCAGTGGAGAGAAGGCGTTTGAAATTACATGATTGAATGTATCTTGATCTTGTCTTGTACAGTTGCTTTTTTTATTTTCATGTCCAAGGGTGACATTTTTTTTTGCATTGTTGGTTTGATTACGTCTTAAACTTCTCGGTTTTATGTTTTTATATGATTTCTTTTATGTTGTTTCACTAGTTTTCTGTTTCTCGAAAGTGTTTATTGATATTATTTTGCAGCATACTATGATAGTATGTTGCACTGCACCCTTTTGCACTGAAGACGGCAAGTATTTGCACTTTTCCTATCATGTTTTCTGTCTCAAAATGCCATTACGTTTTGTTTTGTTTTTATTACATTCTATGTGGCATCTGAGTAAGGAGCCTTTTACAGGAGAAGCTCCGAAAGCTGAAACTGTGTCAAGGAATGAACTACTGTGTGAAATTGCAATTCCTTTTTTTTGAAGTTCTTTAAACTGCAAAACACCTAATATTATCCTTTCAAATGCCCTTTCTATCTTGTTCTTATTATTATCATTTCAAATATCAGGTATCTTTAATCCAAAATTAATTAGGCAGGTAAACCATTAGTCGTGAAACCTGGTTTTGGGGTGTCCTGTAGGCTAATATTAAGCTTGCAAGCAAAAATTATATTATACTAATATCATCCTTTTTATTATATTTTCAAATATCATGTATTTAAACTAAAATTAACTCGGCAGCCAGCTTTAAACTAGAATTAACTAGGCAGGTCAACCACTAGTCTTGAAAACAGAAATCATGTATTAACTTATATTATTAAATATTCACAAGTTATGCCGACTCACCTTTGATCCTGTGGCTTAAAAACGTGGAAAGAAAAATAAATGGTCGAAATATATCCTTCGAATAGCGTTACAAGTACAGTTGAAAAGTTACTCACCCACGCAAAAATCTGTAAGAGAAATAAAAACCTATTGATCGATGTGTAATCAATTAATTTTTTCTTTTACATGATAGATAAGTTTTGTAATAACTAGCCAACCACGTGAAATTGCACGACGGGTAGCTGAAGTCAATGTTTCTCCGAAGGTTTTTTTTTATTACAATTATTACTATTCTGAACTCAGAGTTCATTTTGTTTCTAATCATCAGAAAAGGGTGTATCCAGTTTTATTTCAAGATTGAGGGATCGGAATGGAAATTTTCAGGAACAGTTTTATCGAGGGGATCCTAGGCTATTCTTATGGCTGCTTTTCGACAGGCTGTTTTGCTAGTTGTATCACATTTGAGTTAAATTTTGTTCACTTTTGGACTGAAAATTTCTTGTACTTTCCAGGAACTGTCGAGTAACGCCTAAATTGTTTATTTTGGAATTCATTCATTCATTTCGAATACATTAAAAAAAAAAAAAAAAAAAAAAACAGAAAGAAAAATCAAACAGTTTTTTTTACCGTACTATAAGTAAATTTTCCTGATGATTTTAAATTTTAATTTTTTAGTTACCCATTTGGGTAAGCAAAATTGTACGTTTCAAGGAGGCACACTCGTGCCTCTATAAAGAGGCGACACACGACAATGTTAAGCGATCTTCGGTTCCAGTGGTCGCAGACGGATGGGGAGGAATGCATTTCGTAGCCCGAGCTCCAACTAAGAAACCTGCAAAATTTCATCCCCCTCCAACTTTTTCTTCATGGGGAAAATCTGGCCGAAAGTTTCGACCTGTCAACCCAAGCCCCCCTTTAACGTTGTCCGATCGGGCTGAAATTCACAAGTTAAGGTCCCCTAGGGCCCAGGAGCTTATCCGCGAAATTTCAGCTTGATCCGATAACTCCTTCCCTGTTTTCCAGAAACCACGCATAGCCACTTAAAATTCATTTACTTTTTTTTTCCTAGACGCCTACAGGTCACATCCGACATCGGATCTGGGTGTACGAAGACTCATTCGATGCGGAATTCTCCGAGTAAGTGCCCATGAAAGTTTCGTAGGAAAATCTTAACCCCCCGAAAGTTTCGACCCTCCAACCCCCCCCCCCCCACCCCTTTTAACGTTGTCCGATCGGGCTGAAATTCACAAGTTAAGGTCCCCTACGGCCCAGGAGCTTATCCGCGAAATTTCAGCTCGATCCGATAACTCCTTCCCTGTTTTCCAGAAACCACCCATTAGCTATTTAATTAACGGATTTCTCTCCATAAGAGCCCATGTTAATTTGAAATTTTTAAAAGCTATTGAGAAGTTATATTTATACACATGCAAGTTATTAGCTCAGTTGGTAGAGCGTGAGACTCTTAATCCTCGGGTCAAGGGTTCAAGTCCCTTACGGGCGGTTTTTTTTCACAACATCAAAAAAATTTTGATAACACCTGGACAGCTTATCATTTGAGAGATAACAGAATATTAGCTTCTTATGAGCAAAAGAAACATTTCGGTCATTCTATCTATTTTTTTTCTATTTTATACAATGATTTAAAAGCGGGGGGGGGGTTCCTCTCCTAATTCCTGTACGAGGAGTACAGGAATTATTAAATTACATTCACCATGGATTGTAGAAAAACGTACAGAATTAATATGAAAAATAATTAAACCTGTACAAAAGAGTCTTTAAAAGCGGGGGGTTTGCCTCTCCTAATAGTCTTCTTATAGTCCTAACTTCCTCTCCTAATTCCTCCACGAGGAGTACAGGAATTATTAAATTACATCCACCATGGATTGTAGAAAAACGTACAGAAATAATATGAAAAAAACTTCGTTTTCTTAAAGAGTTAAAGAGGCTGCGTCCCAAAGTCGAACCTTAAAACGTACAGGAATTAGAAAAGGCAGTTGGGGGGCTGCCGCCCCCCAAACCCCCCGCTTTTAAAGACTCTTTTGTACAGGTTTTTTGTTTTTTTGCTAACCCCCCGCTCTTGGCTTCGGAAAGGCCCTCTTTTAATTAAAAAATAATTGAAATGAATGAATAATGGAATAACTTTGAAAAATGTTAAACACAAGAGGACAGGAGAACCATTGCGCCGAAACTAGTAATTAGTAACAATGAAGTCCCCCCACAGAAACCTGTCGAAAAGAGTCTTTAAAAGCGGGGGGTTTGGGGGGCGGCAGCCCCCCAACTGCCTTTTCTAATTCCTGTACGTTTTAAGGTTCGACTTTGGGACGCAGCCTCTTTAACTCTTTAAGAAAACGAAGTTTTTTTCATATTATTTAGAAAAAGATGATGCTTTTGAGGCTTCATTAATTTATGTACAACATTGTATAGTATCGTACCTGCTGATCTTTCTATTGTTGACGGGTAGAAACATTCCCTGGGGCCTTTTAATGGGTGATTTTACGCCCAAAGTATGTAGCTTGTTGCCTCCTTTATTATGAAAAATCTATTTGGACAAAGCATGTAATATGGGAGCTGTTAGGTGACAACTCTCTTTTTATTAAAAAACGCTTTACGTGAAGCATGAAAAATTACATTTATATGCCTATCTGCATTAAAACATGGAAACACGATTTTCCCCAAACTATTTGAAAAAACTGTTAACTGAGATCCTAAAATTGATTTTTGACTTTCAGACCCCCTTCTCCCTCATCATCCGGAAAAACTTTTAATGCGCAAGCTTTTTCTGGGATAATTATATCTTTTTTATGGCACTTGGTACTTACCAAGTGACAGATAGTGATCAAAATTTCTTTTTGTCTGTCGGTCTGTTGGTCCCGGTTTCGCTAGTTCATGCACTTCCAGATAAGCTAGGGCGATAAAATTTGGCAGGCGAATCAGGGACCAGATCATATTAAATTAGAAATAGTCTCTTTTCTGGTTTGACCATCTGGGGGGGGGTGGGGGGTGGAGGGACGGTTAATTCGGAAAAACCTAGAAAAATGAAGTAGTTTTAACTTAAGAAAGGGTGATCTTATCTTAATGAAATTTGATATTTAGAAGGACCTCGTGCTTCAGAGTTTTATTTTAAATCCTAAGTAAATCCGATGACATTGGGGGGAGTTGGAGGGGAAACCAGAAATCTTGGGAAACGCTTAGAGTGGAGAGATCGGGATGAAACCTTGTGGGAAGAATAAGGACAAGTTGTAGATACATGATTGACATAACTGGAACGGATCCGCTCTCTTTCGGGGGGGGGGGGGGTAATTCGGTTAATTCGAAAAAACTAAAAAAATGAGTTATTTTTAACTTACGAACAGCTGATTGGATCTTAATGAAATTCGATATTTAGAAGGACCTCGTGTCTCAGAGCTCTTATTTTATATCCTGACCGAATCTGGTGACATTGTGGGAGGTTGGAGGAGGAAACTGTAAATCTTGGAAAACGCTTAGAGTGGAGAGACCGGGATGATGCTTGGTGAAAAAAATAAGCACAAGTCCTAGATACGTGATTGACATAACCAGACTGGATTTGCTCTTTTTGGGGGAATTGGAAAGGGAGGGTTGATTTGGAAAAAAATAGAACAAATGAGGTATTTTTAACTTACGAACAGGTGATCGGATCTTATTGAAATTTGATATTTAGAAGGACTTCGTGTCTCAGAGCTCTTATTTTAAATGCCGATCTTACCCGATGATACTGGGGGAGTTGGAGGGGGAATTGGAAAATCTTGCAAAATGTTTAGAGTGGAGAGATCGGGATGAAACTTGGTGGGAAGAATAAGCAAAGTCCTAGATATGTGATTGAAATAACCGGGCTGGATCCACTCATTTAGGGGGAGGAGGGTGTTAATTCGGAAAAACTGAGGTATTTTTAACTTACGAATCGATGACCGGATCTTAATGAAACTTGATATTTAGAAGGAACTCCTATCTCAGAGCTCTTATTTTAAATCCTGACCAGATCTGATGACATTGGGAGGAGTTGGAGGGGGAAACCGAAAATCTTGGAAAACGCTTAGAGTGGAGAGATCGGGACGAAACTTTGTGGGAAGAATCAGCAATTGTTGTACCCTTTAAGTGAAACGTGCTGATTTTTGTTATTTCACCCCACAAGTCTGGAAGGTCACACTCAAGTGGCCAAAGACACATCTTACACATCACTCTTTTTTTTTATCAAATTCCAGATTTCTGAATTTTACCTACGAAGGTTCTCTGAATTTCGGAGGTTTCAAAACATCCGAAATTATGGACAGAATTGACGAACGTGAGATTGAATTTGGTATGGATTACATATTTTCATAAGTTCTTGATCTTAACCACGAAAATGGACATGGAAGAAAGCCTGTTTCCCCTTTTTCACTTTATAGCCCATCTGTAAACAATTGGCAAATAATAAAATTTGCCACCTATAGCGTTATCTCCGCGTGCGAATTTACTGAACCTATCGACAATTTTGAACAAAATGTATGTCTCTAAATTTTGGGTATATTTCTTGAGGGGTCACAGCAAAATGGTTAGCATTTGCAAGACAGGTAGCAGCATAAATGACCACGGGAGGGGTCTGGCTGCCCGGCAATCGTTACCGGTACTTAGAAGAACATTATAACTTTCAATTTCCAATCTAGTATGCCCCCCCCCCCTGAGTTCCAAAAGTTATCACTTTGATACGATGTGGACGAGAACAAAAACAAATAAACAAATAATAAATAGAAGACATATAGCTCTTTCCTTAGGCAGCGCTACTAAGCTGTCTCTTATTGGAATAAATACTATTTTTCACTTATATCTTGAGATCCTCCATGGTACCAACTGTACCTTTATCCTTGGCTTTAGTGGTGACCATCTCTGTATACGATAAAAAATAAAAAAATAAAAAATAAAGATTCAATACTCCGACACAATCTCAAATGTTTATGTTCATCACCGTTGCTGTAGCATCAAGCCCAGTCATGATTGTCAAACATAGAAGACTGCGATGACTTGGACACGTCCTAAGAAGACCCATTGACCGCATCATTAAGCAAGTGCTTTTACCTGCTCCTTTACCAGATTTGCAAAGACGTCCTGGAGTTCGATTGAAGACGTCCTGGATATATATATATATATATATATATATATATATATATATATATATATATATATATATATATATATATATATATATATATATAACAGCTTTGGCGGAAGAAGCAGCAAAGAAGGGAGATTCAAAAACAGTCTATAGATTAACCAATGAGATGATTGGAGTCAAAACTAACAGGACTAATATAGTAAAGGATGAGAATGAAGCCCTTTTGACAGACCCTTTGATGATTGACGAGAGGTGGGCAACCCACTTCGAGAACCTACTAAATAGACCGAGAATAAATGACCAAGATATAATTCCTGACACTCCATTTATGATTCTTAATGTAAATGAAGAACCACCGTCTCCAGAAGAAATCATAGCCGCTATCAGAAAGTAAGGAACGGAAGAATGCCAGGAGTAGATGGCATTACATCTGAGATGACAAAAGTTTACTAGGTATCGACATTATGTTAATACCTCTCCAGTTGCCACAAGCAAGCGCATCGCCTTTTTTGAAGAGCCTAATAACGGTTCCTTTCGTCCAGTCACTGGGCATTTTCTGTTCACTCCATATCTGAGCTAGCAGCTCAACCCAAACTGTCATGCAGTCGCAGACTGAAGTTTTCAGCATCTCAGATGTAATGCCATCTACTCCTGGCATTCTTCTGTTTCTTACTTTCTGATAGCGGCTTTGATTTCTTCTGGAGACGGTGGTTCTTCATTTACATTAAGAATCATAAATGGAGTGTCAGGAATTATATCTTGGTCATTTATTCTCGGTCTATTTAGTAGGTTCTCGAAGTGGGTTGCGCACCTCTCGTCAATCATCAAAGGGTCTGTCAAAAGGGCTTCATTCTCATCCTTTACTATATTAGTCCTGTTAGGTTTGACTCCAATCATCTCATTGGTTAATCTATAGACTGTTTTTGAATCTCCCTTCTTTGCTGCTTTTTCCGCCAAAGCTGCTTTCTGTTCAATAAATTGCCTCTTGTCGGTCCGGGCACTCTTCTTTACTTGTTTGTCTATTTCTCTATATGAGACTTGCTGAACAATTAATTCAGATGCGTCTGAGGCCACCAAAATGGAGAGTTTGGCTGATTTTCTTGCATCAATTAGTTTCCAGGTTCGTTCGGAAATCTATCTTTCTTTCTTTTTCTTCTTATAGCCTAATTTCTCCTCTGCAACTTCTCTGTACGTGGTTTTAAGTTTCTCCCACATTCGTTCGACATCAGCCCTTGGTTCTAATCCCGATTGCAGGTCTTCAAATCTATTTGAAAGTTCTAATTGGAACATTCGTGCTGTTTCCTTGTCGTTCAGTGTCTCAACGTTGAAGGGTTTTTGTGTTGTCTGTTTATTGTTTTTCTGTATCGCTTTTAACTTTAGATGGATCCTAGCACCCACGAGGTTATGGTCTGATCAAGCCCCACCCACCACTAAGAAAATCCTCTAATATCCCCAAGGAAGAATAACTGTGTCAACCTATGCAGACAAAGAGTTGTATATTATAATTACTTTGTAAAAATAAAAATTTCAAAATTAAAAAATCTACAGATGAGAAATTTTCAAATTTTTTCAAAACGCACAGTGACAATCTGTCAACTCTTTAGCACTAATTAGAGCCGATTTAAATGGCTATAATTTTAAATATATTGAGGCAGTATCTACCCTTAGGGCTCCCTCTAGACCTGGTCCCCTAGAAGCGTCTATTTATTTACTGCAACAACTTTAACCTCAACTAAGTAAGTCAATCGGCTTCACTCAATACCCCTTCAAATAAAGATCCTTCAATTTTCTTTGAATTCTTACCTATGACTTGTTCCCATTCCATTAGGGGATGTCCTACATAGGATCTGGCCCCGCATGTATGGTTAAGCATCACAACTTTAGCAATCTATTGGCCTTAAAACGTGACCCAACCATCACAACGTTTTTTTTCCATTGTAGTTAGAGAAAGTGGGGTCAAGCCACATTTTGTACAACTTACTGTTTAATATACAGTCAAACAAATATCTCAGACAGTCCATAGAAAATTCCTCTAGAAAACGTTTTACATATCTTCCTCGACCTTTCGAAACAGACCTTTCGACCCTTCGAAGGATCCTCAAAATCAGTTGGCATCAGAAAATTACCAATAGGGAAATCCGGCTGAAAACAAACCAGCCCATAGTGACCGAAGTTTTGAAGAAACGAAGATGGACATATTTGGGTCATGTTCTACGCATACCCGAAGACAGACTTCCCTTAAGAGTGTATCAGTGGCAGCCTGAAGGAAGACGAAGACGAGGCTGACCAAAACACACACTGCGGAGGCAGTATGATCGGGACCTAAAAAAGGCAAAAATTTCCCTCACTCCGCAATGGGAAGATATCACTGCAGCTGCACAGCTTCGTGATGAATGGAGAGATTTTTTCGACGCCCTATGCGCCACCGATGGCTCAGGAGGATCTAAGGTAAGGGTGGGGCTTGAAGGGGAAGTAGAAAGTATTCTTGCTTGTACTTGGTTGTATTTTTGCCTCACCAGGCAGAAAAAAAAATCTGAGATTCATTTGTGGGAAGTTACTTAACCGTAAGGTCCCCAAACTTTTTTTTTTTTTTTTTTTTTTTTTTTATTAACCTTTTAACCAGTATCGGAGGGAAATATATCTTTATATTCAAGTTTTGCTTGTATCAAACCGAGCGTGGTAACGATCTTGTAAGGAGGGATCTAGAAAATTAATAACGTGCAATGTTACCCATCCAAAGTTAAGAGTCTGAGAAAATTTTCCCAATTTTTTAAAAAGGGGGAGGGGAAACATCGCTAAAACATCAAGTGATCTTAATAAAAATAGAATTAAGATCTTAATTTAATCACAATAAGTGATCTTAATAGTGATGATTATTAAAAATTTTACACACCGTCAAATTCAACACACCAGAAAACCATTATGCAGATGTTTGAATCTCCTTTATACAAAATTATGGAATTTTTATTTTTGCCAGAAAAAGATCATGAATGTGCTTTTTTTATGGTTTGATCTTATTGAACCAGTGTTCTTCGCTCATTTGATCAGAAATCGAAACTTTTAGTGCCACTTTAAGTCACCAAAATGTTGGAGGGTAGCTAGCCCCCTCCCACGCCCCTTTTTCCCCCAAAGTCGCCCGACCAAATTTTGAGGTAGCCATTTGATTCATCATAGTCGAAATATCTAATAACAATGTCTTTGAGGATGACTTGACCCCGAGGAATGGGCTAAAAGCTATGAACTTCGTCCTTTGTTTAAATATAGTATTAGTTATTGGGAAGTATAGAGATTTTTCTTGTAGGAGGATATTTCCATGACGACATTTTTCCTATGGGAAGGAAATTTCCCACAGAGGGAGAGCCGGATTTCCTGCCATTATCTAAAAATGATCAGAAATTAAATAAAAATAAACATGTTATTTTTAACTGAAAGTAAGGATTAACGTTCAAATTTAAAACGGACAGAAATTATTACGCATATGAGGGGGTGGCAACCTCCTCAATACCGCAATCTTTACGCAAAAGTTTTTCTTATTAAGTTTTTTATATTTAAGCTTATTATTCTAATTAATTGGCTCTTGTGTTTCAAGAGTCATTTTCAATTTAAAGTCATTTCAAGAGTCATTTAGAACAAAAAAACAAACCTTAGTGAAAAGAGTGAGGTATTAAGGAGGGTGAACCCCCTCCCCCTCATATTCGTAATAATTTATGTTTGGTTTCAGTTGTAATGTTGCTCCTTACTTTCAGTTGAAACTATTTTTTTATTTGATTCAGAATGAATTCCGGACAGGTTCTGTTGAAAACAACTTCCCCGCTTAATTTGTTGCCTTCGGTAATAGACTGTAGAAGAGTAGACGAATAGATTGATAGACTTTAAAAATCAGTTTCTGTTCCAGGGATCTGACTGGGTTCAACCCAATTTTGTGCCATTTGGAGAAAAGGCCCTAAGTATGATTGTTGCTCTGTATAGAAAGACAGCTAACGAGCGAATGGTTATAGAGGAAAACGTCTTGACTGAAATACTAAAGGTAAGTCAATAGGAGAGACCAGTATTTTGAATAACTTCTGTTTAAAATACAATAGAATATATATATATATATATATATATATATATCTTTAGTCAAAAAAGATGGTAGAAGGTGCAAGTATGTGAAAATAAAGCATATGTCCGGATACCAATGAAAGTTGTTGGGGCTTTATGGAACCATAGCACACCGTAAAAAACGAGACCATTTACAGTTTTTACTAAATGTTCTTGAATTTTCATTAAAAATGTCTTTTTAAATATTTTTCGGAATTATTGCCCCCCCCCCCCCCCAAATATCCTTGGGCTCCACTAAAAATAACATGCTTTCGTGTCTGAATGTAGCTAATAAAATACTCCTGAGTAACGTGGGTATATATATATATATATATATATATATATATATATATATATATATATATATATATATATATATATATCCAGGATGTCTTCAATCGAACTCCAGGACGTCTTTGCAAATCTGGTAAAGGAGCAGGTAAAAGTACTTGCTTAATGATGCGGTCAATGGGTCTTCTTAGGACGTGTCCAAGTCATCGCAGTCTTCTATGTTTGACAATCATGACTGGGCTTGATGCTACAGCAACGGTGATGAACATAAACATTTGAGATTGTGTCGGAGTATTGAATCTTTATTTTTTATTTTTTATCGTATACAGAGATGGTCACCCCTAAAGCCAAGGATAAAGGTACAGTTGGTACCATGGAGGATCTCAAGATATAAGTGAAAAATAGTATTTATTCCAATAAGAGACAGCTTAGTAGCGCTGCCTAAGGAAAGAGCTATATGTCTTCTATTTATTATTTGTTTATTTGTTTTTGTTCTCGTCCACATCGTATCAAAGTGATAACTTTTGGAACTCAGGGGGGGGGGCATACTAGATTGGAAATTGAAAGTTATAATGTTCTTCTAAGTGCCGGTAACGATTGCCGGGCAGCCAGACCCCTCCCGTGGTCATTTATGCTGCTACCTGTCTTGCAAATGCTAACCATTTTGCTGTGACCCCTCAAGAAATATACCCAAAATTTAGAGACATACATTTTGTTCAAAATTGTCGATAGGTTCAGTAAATTCGCACGCGGAGATAACGCTATAGGTGGCAAATTTTATTATTTGCCAATTGTTTACAGATGGGCTATAAAGTGAAAAAGGGGAAACAGGCTTTCTTCCATGTCCATTTTCGTGGTTAAGATCAAGAACTTATGAAAATATGTAATCCATACCAAAATCAATCTCACGTTCGTCAATTCTGTCCATAATTTCGGAGGTTTTGAAACCTCCGAAATTCAGAGAACCTTCGTAGGTAAAATTCAGAAATCTGGAATTTGATAAAAAAAAGAGTGATGTGTAAGATGTGTCTTTGGCCACTTGAGTGTGACCTTCTAGAAAAGCCTTCTAAATATCAGGGATGTTAGGTTAGTGTATCTAATTAAATCAAAGTTCAGAAAGTTTCTTCCTAGTTGAAACGCAGAATCAGAATGGGTTGTTCGTCATGCCTCAGTTTTTGTATCTCTTGGTATTTCTTTCTTTTTGTGTCATGTTAAGGTTGAATAACATCGACAAAAGAGGATTAAATCTGTAAGTTAGGCGAAATAAGTATTCATTTCAGTCGCAGTTACAAGCTCACCTCGATCATTAACAGGAAAAAATGAATAGGGTTATGGTTTCTATACCAAGCGAGAGATCTAATTTGTGACTTGCCTCATTTAGTAGATGGGAATATAGCTAGTATCAGAAAAAATTGTATAATTAGAAAGATTCAAAAATAAAGTACTGAAACAATTCGTTATGAAATGATGATATATTGTCAATATTTAACAAAAAAATAATTTAGTTCATACATTGACTAAATGCCATCCGAAACGTGTGCTAATGATATATCTCTGTTAGTATCAAATTGTTCCGCCGGACATGCCTTCGGTAAATGCTACTTGAAGGAAAATCACCATAAATCACTTTCGTAAATTACAAGAAAATGCCAGTTTGGTGGTGATTTGTCAATGACGGCATCTCTGTTTGTGTGCAAGTAATAACTTCTATTTTAGTTTGTTTTTTTTTGTTATGGTTATTTGTGATATACCGTTTATTTAAAAACTGTTTCACCCTTCACATTCTTTGTGGCTGATAGCATCAGAAGCACTCTTACTTATACTGAAAATAGGCCTCGAGTGTATACAGCGTAATAACAGTGACGATGATTACTTTCGGGTAGAACTACCCATAACCTTAGAAGAATAGCTACCCATAAGCTAAGAACAATTTTTTTTCCTGATTCGTAAGCTTTTACTTTTTTTGGCTCAAAGGTCAATTATGACCTTTGTCAGTTTTTCTATTGAATTTTGTTTATTTAAGCTATTTACCACGGTATGCATTGTCAAAAAGGGATCAAATCCAGCGAATCAATATTTTTCAACCTATTTATCCCGGTGAAATTTTTTAGAATAGATAACTTGTGGCAAGAGATGGTATTTCTCCTAATTATTTTATTGCAACTCCTTCTTCTTGGGAGGAGGTCCCATAAGAAACTTTATGGAGCCCTGGGGCTTTGATGAGTGCAAGTTGGGAAATCGACCTGTAGACAACTGAAAACTAGAATCATTGAAGAGTTTTCTTTTATTGTTTTAAGACTAAAAAAACAAACCGCGGCTCAAACTCATCTGTGTATTTGTAAGACTAATTAAGTCACCTTACGTCAATTTGTCTGATATGTGGCAAATCCTTATAAATCTATCTCTCTCAAGTTCTTAAAAAACGCTAAATTAAATTTTCAATCTAAACTATTTGTTTGATTTTTAGTAAATGACAAAAGACACTCTAGACTTTTGAAGGGTTTGAGGGGAAGTAATACATCCCATGTTTCTAATCTGTTTCTATTCTTTTCTTTTCAATTCTGTTATCTAATTTTCTATTCTATTCAATTCTTCTGTTCAATGCTGTCAGCAAAATAAAATAGGAATTACTTTGGAATTCTACCAAGATGCAGATACGATCCCCAAATTTGAAGCTAAGCCGATGCATTCCATTACATTTCTATTCTTTTTTCCACTCTTCTATTCGGTAATTGATTTTCAAGTTCTGCTTCATTGTTCACATAATTTCTATTCGTTTAGGTATTGTTTTTTGATTGGTTGGTAAATCAATATAAAAAAATCGATACAAATAAGCATAATAAATGAGCAGATACAAGTATTTAGAAACTTTCTATTTAAGAGCTTTTAAACCCTTTACAATAAAACTGGCTATTGCCACTATCTAGAAAACGTCAATTTAAGGATCCTCAGTAGCTCCCCATCCCCCAGATATCCATCACTTCCAAGGGTCCTTATATCCCCATCATTTCCAGCATTAAAAAAGTCTCCCCATCCATCCCTCAGAATACTGTATCGTGATCAAATACCAGTCTGTTTGGATATTTAGTCTGTAAAAATGAACCGTTATTAAAGATTGCTTATCCAGTGGATCTGACAATTTATATATTTTTCTTATGGCAGAAATATAATGACAATATGACATGTAATGAAAGTTATGTTAATATGACACTAATGATAGCTGACAACATAATGATATTAGCTATTTAATTCTAGGCCAATTCATGACACTGGAAATTTCACAATAAAAAAATATTAAATACCCTTTCCAGTTTCAGCATTATTGGCAATAGGAACTCTTTAGATTTTTTTTTTTTTGTAAACAAATTCTAGTTGTTTACCTTTGAGAGAAATAAACATCGCAACCGCGTGTCATTTTATTTTAGATTTTTAGTGTTGTCCTGTTTTATTAAATCGGGCAGGTAGGAAAATTGATTTAATAATTTAGTTTGAGATCTTGCCACCGTACCGTATATATTTTATAGGTTCTATAGTTTAAACAAATTTTATCAATGAGCATCAGCTATTAAGAGGGAGTTACCTTTTTTATTGGGGGGGGGGAGAGAGTTGCACATCATTATCATTGTAATAAAAAGTGAACGTAACTGAAAAGAACAGTGTTGGATAGGGTCAAATCTACCGTTAAATA
Organism: Artemia franciscana; assembly: GCF_032884065.1. Taxonomy (NCBI): domain Eukaryota; kingdom Metazoa; phylum Arthropoda; class Branchiopoda; order Anostraca; family Artemiidae; genus Artemia; species Artemia franciscana. The sequence continues at coordinate 43,838,657 of NC_088866.1, read as the reverse complement.
CAGGAAAATTCTGTTTAATTTATTAGTAAATACATCGAATGTATCCATCATCTTAAAGTATTGTTATAACTATTTTAAAGTTCTTTGTATGTAGTGGGAGATGGAAAGATATTGGGAGTTGTCTAAAACAAGTAAAAGAGATAAAATAATTAAATCAAGAACATGCTTATTCGAATGAATAATGACAAGCCTCCTCACCCCATCAATCTTCCCTCAATGAATTCCATAACACAAGAGCAATATTACTTTTGAGTCGTCCTAGCCGAGTGTTTGACAGGACTTGAAATCCTTTGTCTTTGAAGACTCTAATGAATGTGAAGAAGAGATTCTAATTTTGGTGTTTTTCGTTATTTGGTTTCGAACGGGGATCAGTGGCATGACTGTAAGCTCAACCAGTGTTGACCCAGCTTTAACACTGATTATGCTGCTGACTGCAAAATTATATTGTTGCTCAAGGAAGAAATACTGAAGAATCCAACAAGTTTTCTCCCTCACTTCTTATTATCACTAACGAAATTGCTCAACCGAGGATCTGTCCAGTCGTTAGCCTTTGGTAATTTTTCTTTAAATACAAATGTAGATCCAATCTTTTGAAACCTAATTCAATTCAATACCGATATTAGTATAATATTGATGTTGAAAAATATATCGATAAAACCTTATAAACATGTAGATCGATTGAAACACTTGGCCTTCTTTGATTAACACTTAATAATGCAAACGAGGCCATTTTCTTTTTTCTTACCTTGAAAGTCTAATATGCAGCATTTACAGAAATTTTCTTTTATTTTTTTTTTCCATTTTTCAGTCCAATGGTACGATGATTGTAGTAGTCCTTTGAGTGAGGGAGGAAATCTGGTTTTGAATCTTTTACATTTTGTTTTTTATATCTTAATTCGTAAACGGGATTTTTCAAAATGAATAAAATAGCTTCTTTTTTTAATACATCTATTTAGGCTAATGTAAGCAATGAGGACAATTGACCTAATTTATGAGATTAGTTAAAAAATATGTAAAATTATAAATTTCTTATTTAGTGCCTAATTGCGCAATTTTTTTTCCGATCGGAGAGAAAATGACAAACTAAAAATAAAGTAATTTTTGCGCTTTCCTAAAAGGGTTACTTAAGCTTTCCTAATAGGGGTTTTTAGGCTTTCCAAATTGGGGTTATTAGGATTGTTTAGGCTTTCCCAATAGGGGTCACTAGGCCTCCCTAGTAGAGAAAGCCTAATTGGCCTCTCGTAAATGGTTCTAAGGTGTTACTGACTGTAAAGCGTTAACAAGGAGAAATATTAAAAGAAAAAAAATTGATTTTAATTTTTAATTCAATTACTTTTGAGTTTCTACGAATCTAATCTGTAAGTTTCAGTATTTTGTTTATAAGCTCTTTCCTGGGTAACAAAACAGTTAAGACTGGATGAAGTTGTAGAATTTAGGATAGTTTAAAAAGAGGTCCTTACAATTGTACCAATTTTGCCATTTGAAAGAACTAGTTTTGTTTGCTAAATATAAATCAATTATAAAGAATAAAACAAGAGTAAAGATTAAAATAAATGTCAGGTAAAGTAATAAATACCAAGAGTAAAGAATAAAATGAATATTAAGTAGAGTAAATAACAATAAATATAAAGACTAAGAGTAAAATGAATACAGAGTAAAGTAAATACCAATAAATACCAAGAGTATAGAATAAAATAAATACCGAGTGCAGTAAACGCCAATAGTAAAGAATAAAATAGGATTAAAGGATAAATAAAGATTGAGTAAAGGAAATTCAAATAAATGCCCATAGTAAAGAAGAAAATAAAAATAGATTTCTAAAGTTTAGGCTTTTATACTTGGCTTGATGCTGGGTTTCTGTTTTCTCTCAAAATAGCATTTTCAAACTTTTGGCAAAAATAGCATTTGTTCTTTTTCATTGTTGGAACGGAAGAAACTGATGAAAATGCCGAAATTGTTGAAATGAGTTTTTTTTAGTCCTTTTCCCGTCTTTTAAGCTTTATAATCCTTTCTCTGTTAGGAAAAGAGATCAGACACTTATTACTACACTAATTTTACCAATTAAACAAATTAAGTAAAGTATTCTCATTGTTGTAGTAAAAAAATGGCATTGAAAGTCTTGTTGACATTAGCGTCAGTTTCGACTCTTGTCAGTTACCAACAGTTTTTGATCAAGTTTTGTGTTGGTGCTATGATTTGGAAGAGGATTGGTTGAGATGAGGCTGGTTGTTCCTTTTCTCGAAAAGGAGCTTGATTTTCTTTTCCTATATGTTATCTATTCTCTTTTCTAAGAAGAACATTGGAAAAAGAAATATATAAAAACCAAAAGCCACAATTTCTGAACATCACTTTTGCCTCGAGGACAAAACCAATTATGATCGACTGATTAAATGTGCAGCTGAAAAAAAGTTCAGTCCTTATATATATTTTTACTACTGTTATAGATGGCAAGGGTTTCCACCAGTTCAAGAAAAATAAATACATGGCAGGTGTAAGAAAAAAAACTATTGCTTGTCCATGGCAAGCGTATTTTCAAAGGGAAACCAAATATGCCCCTCGCGACGTTTTGCATCGCTTGTGATGCCACCTTTCAGCAAATATATCCTCGTTATGGAAAACACTCATATAATCGAAACGCTTATTTTTTTTTTCTCTTTAATGATTCAAGATCCTGTGTCCTCTGAGTTGCCAGATATGTGGAATTTCTCAACACGTCTGGCGTCGCCGTCGTCGTGAACTGAGATTCGACCAGGAAACTTCTTTTTGAAAAGAGAAACGCATTTATTATTTCGGCACCGCATCTCTGTGGACTAAGAGTAACCACTGGTCCATTAAAACGGTTCTACCCTTCCTTTTCACTGCTGATTGACTATGGCATATCGCACTGCCAAAGGCGTTTTTTTTTTTTTTTTTTACTTTTAGGTGCTGAAGGAAGTATATCTCCAAGTTTCCTTATAAGCCATTCGTTCCTTTTTTTTTGTTAATCTCCCGATTTTGTTAAGTGATTAACTGAGTTTCCGAGCTCATTTTAACTTCGTCCTTTGTCGTTTAGTTTTTTCTCATTAGATAAACATAGGAAAATCGTTCGGTATTCTTCAAAGTACAATAAACTATTTTTACAATAGGTTTAGCATAGGGATTTTGAGCTAAGCTACAGAAAAAAAAAGAATTAAGCCGTGATAGATTATGTTGACGACTTCAAATACATCCTAAATTTTGACAGATCTATGAAGCACTTGGGTAAATGTGTACTGAAAGCTTTTTCTTAATCTCTTAAGATATCTTCCATTTTCTCAGTGTCTCTTCTGTAGAGAACCCAGAGGACGATATTGAACCAGTATGGTTCTCCTATTCGGATGATTTCCGATTTTACTTATCAGGGGCAATAGTAGGGACACATTTTTTGTTATTGTTTTTAGGCATAGTTGAAAAAAATTGCATGCTGATATTGAAACCTTTAAGTTTCGAACTTTCCACTTTCCTTCACTGCACTGGCGAAGGCATCTGTGATTCTATGTGAACCCATTTTGGCCCATAGAAGAATATTTTTTGCTATTTCAAAATGAAAGCCATTTTATCTTGTAGGAAATAAGTTGGAAAAATCTATTACTTCACGTAAAATCTATGTTTCTTAAAGTAAATCCATGGCACTTCCAATATTCATAATAGAGGTCGAAAAATCCATGTAAGCATGGATAAACCCACGGTGTTGGTAACCAAGTAGATGGCGCTGGTCACATATTCCTAAAATAATTTTAATAATTAATCTTTTTCTGGTTCATTGGTGCTCCATAATTTCTGTTAGTCCCAGTTTCGGTTTTCATAATCTTTGGTTGAATAACTTTTATCATTGCTTTGTCTAAAAAACTTTTTGTTTAAAATCGGGGAAGCCAAAATTGGATAGTTCCCCCCCCTCCAAAAAAGACCCTACTTTTACCAAACCTTTCTTTTTCTGAAAAGTGGGTATTTTAAAAATTCCTGAACTGAATCATGCAAGTATTATTAATAATTTTTATTAGTATTACAAATTATTTTTTAGCATTTAAAGAGTATTTCAAAGTGTTTCATAATTTGCATTTCTAATAGAATTATTTTTAATTTATGGTGACTAGATCACCAAAGAAGACCCATATAAGTGTTGGTTCTTGCTTAAATCAAAATCATGCAAGGATTTTCAATCGGTAGTATGGGAAAACTGAAGGTGGCTAGAGACTCCTCCAAAGCCCCATGTGCCTTTTAGCACTTGGTTGCCTTGGGGAAATCACTTGGGGATATACAAGAATTAAAATATATCGAAAACAAATGATTTGTGTTATGATTTAAAGCAAATTAAAGTAGCATTAGTGTGTACGCGTGGAGTTTTAAAGTAATAATATTGACTAGGTGTATGAAAGTAGAGAGTAAATATAATTTTGATTAAAAACACATTTTGAGACCATTTTGGTCTCAAAAAGATCATTTTGGGATATGCTATTTCAAATTTCTGACTTTTGATTTTGTTTAACCGGTGGTAAAAGAGCAAAACCTAGTTGTTCTTCACGTTAATCAAAGAACCGCAGCACGTTAATCAGAACCGCAACACTTCACGTTAATCAAGCAGTGTTAATCTGATTTTAATATATCTTTTAGATTGTGGGAATAGCGTCAGAATTCGTGAAGGTTTTGCTAAAATATGTTTCGAAACACTTCTTCAACTTTCCCTCAGTGGTTTGGCCGACTTTAATTTCTCAAATGGTGACAGCGAGAGTCAACAAAACCATCCCAACGGCGAAGCTATCAACGGTGAAGATGAAACAGCAGCTAATCGACTTGCAGTAACAGCACTTTTACACCGATTCCAGGACGTGCTTAAACGTTATGTGCATGATGTTAGGCTGGGTGGAACGTGCCCACTGCCAACACACAGGGTTGTTGAAGCTACTTTTGTGTTGCAAGCTGTTTCTACGCTTGGACGATCCTTACAGGATGCAGAGCTTGACAAAGGTGCCAACTCTTATCTAAAATACAATTGAAGAGGTTTCTGAATAGCATTTCATCTTGTTTCTAAGACTTAATTCTTTTCAATGATGACGCTGATTAGAAAATCATATAAAATCTACCATCTAACCTTTTGGGCTCGGAGTTTATTTTATATTACTAGAAAATAATATAAAATCTACCATTTAACCTATTGGACTCTGAGGTTATTTTATATAAATATAAAATAATATAAAATCTACCATTTAACCTTTTGGGCTCGGAGTTTATATTATATTACTAGAAAATAATATAAAATCTACCATTTAACCTATTAGACTCGGAGGTTATTTTATATAAATATAAAATAATATAAAATCTACCTTTTAACCTTTTGGGCTCGGAGTTTATTTTATATTACTAGAAAATAATACAAAATCTACCATTTAACCTATTGGACTCGGAGGTTATTTTATATGAATATAAAATAATATAAAATCTACGATTTAACCTTTTGGGTTTGGAGGTTATTTTATATTATTATAAAATAATATAAAATCTACCATTTAACTTTTTGGGCTCGGAGATTATTTTATATTATTATAAAATAATATAAAACCTACCATTTAATCTTTTGAGCTCGAAGATTAGGAGCTTAACTGTCATTTTGTAAATAAATTGTATCGCTTCTGTGTCATACTTGATTGTTTGCAAGAAAATATAGACTATTAGGCTTGAAATAGGAAGCTTTGCTTTTTTAATAAAACCAAATCACTATAATAATCAAGATATAATGGAAAACTAATGAAAATAAACTGAACTTTCAGTAGATAATTATTCAATAGATGGATAATAATTATATAGATAGATAAGAAATTATTTCAATAGATAGATAATTAAATAGATAATTGTAAATCCCAGCCACTGGAGATTTTATTTCTCAATTCTTTTTTTTATGATTAACAAAAAAAATTATTAAAATGTATTTGGTTGTCATTAAAGAGCAGATGGAACAATAACCTTTTGAAGATTTACGAATGAGTGAGGGGAGTAGCCAAACTTCTGTTTGTTCTAATTCCTTTTCGTTTTAAGTTTGACTTTAGTATTCTTTTTAATTTATACTCATTTTAGGATTTATATCTATATCAGTTTTTGTTATCTTTATGTCGGAAGTTATTTCTATTTCGAGTTATATATTTTAATTTTGTGCGTTTTGGGTTTCATTTATTCTTGGAGTAGCTTAGCCGTCGCCTGTTTCTGCGATTTCAAAAGAAAGCTAATTCAAAAAAATTTCTCCCTTGTAAAATTCACCCCTTGCACCCGAAAAAATTCTCCTAGACGGAAACGCTAAAGAAAAATCCCCTCAGTTCAGCATTTCCCTTCATTGGAGAATCGAGTCCATAAATCTAAATACAAGATATTGCTTAATCACATATTGCCAATATTGCTAAATAAAAGATATTGCTTATACTTAATCGGTAAACACAAGTATTTTTTTTTTATACGCCATGCTCTCCACATCACGGACTAAATAAAGTTGTCCTCTACCCTAAATTTAAATGGATTATTTATTTTCGTTATATATTTTGATTATAAGTTTCACGTGGGTTATATAATTATTTTGGTTTATTTTGGTTATATATTTAATTTGGTTACACATACAGAGTCGGAAAAACATGTGCAAAAAAATTAGTTTTAATACTAAAATCCCCATTGTGAATTAACCCCCACCCAGAATACAATAAATTCCATACATATTCAGTTAGTTGATTATCACTGGCTCAAATTCCAAAAGGATCTGGAGCCTATTTAATATACATGGCTGTTCCTCAGGAATCAGTGTATTATTTTCTTGATTAAAAATATTGGGTGGATGGAAAAGAAATTTAGAAAGAAAGAATGCCCAAGAAGTTTATTCCTTTGTTGTTGTTTTCAAAAAATTTAGAAATAAAAGTCTTGATTAAGATTTGGAATTTGAAAAGTTGAAGAGTTGCGTCGGCTGAACTTTCAAAAAGACTTAAGTGGGATATGTAGATTGTTACATGTAAAATAATACCTTGAATGCGAAAACAAGTTGTCTTTGGTAATATGTGCAATTTCGCAAAACGTGGTTTTCTTCCTCCGTCACTGAAAATACACCTGTGTTCAGTGGTGAAATGGTCCCAGGATCTCGCAGAATGTGTCATGTGTTATCCTTGGCCGCTTACATGGCTGCCCGAGTAAAGGCAACCTATTGAAGGGTGAACCACTGCTCATGGTAGCCAAATATTTAAAAATGCTTTTTGAAATAAAAAAAATGTCAAGTGCGAAAAAAATGCCATTTGAAGCTTGTTCTATGGTGTCAAATATCTTAATGGCAAAGTTTGTTGGGAAAATATACGTGATTTTTTTAAGACAGCCTAAAAATCATAGGAAATGTCTTCAGGTTTAAATGAAAACTGCACAATTTGAATTTTGAAAAAAAAAATAAATACAATTTGAAAAAAAATGCACAATTTCGAAAATCCTATAAAATCCAGGAAAGTTACAGCCCTTCACCCTAAGAAAAGAGGAAAATCACTTTTTGCATGGTTAGCACTGATGTGTCTTGTTTTTTTTTGTGGCTGGAGTGGGGGGGGGTCCTAGCCGTCACCGATGGAGGAGTGCTACTAGATTTTGTCCTCCGCTTGATTATACAACAGTGTGAAAGGCAAGAGGGGGAAGGGGGTCCATTCTCCCCCCCAGAGATTTGGGACTACAAAGTAATTATAAGGAAACCATAAGAAAAAGAGCTGAATAGGGAAAAACCATAGAAAATGTATACTGCCCCATTGTTGGCTACCTGACAATAGGTTTTTACCCTTAATAAGGAAGATATAAGCTTTAGTTTGTGACTGAGTGACCCTTTTCCAGGTTTCCACAAAAAATTCTATATAATTTGAGTGGAGTAAAAAAAAAAACACCTAATTTTTCATAGTAATGAATGGTTGTTAAATAATGATCCTTTTCAATAACGAAAGTATAAAAGCCTAAGTATTAATAAAATTCAATCAAAGAATCAGCTTTTTATGGTGATCCTAAATATGTACTTGTTTATTAGTAATTTGTGCAGTTATTAGTACACAAGGAAGTTCGTATAATTATAGAAAACACAAGGAAAACAACTTAATAAGGGGGTAATTTCGGTAAAAATGTGCCATCAATTTTTGTCCTCATTGCAAGAGTACCCATAAGCTGATATATGAAGCCACTATAATCATAAATGTTTCTCCTGAAGGGAATTCTGGGAATTATTGTATTTTCCCTCTGAACGGATACGTTTTTTTTCGTTTTTTTTATTATCTTTTTTTTTCCAGTAGTGATTGTATTGATCAAGTTGTAACTTTGAAAAATATTTAATTGTTACAGTTATCAAGTACAAACGCGTCGAATACATTGGTTTTAGTATTCAAAATTACATTAAAAATATTGAATTAAAAAAATAACTGATTTTCTTAATTTTAGTTTCAATGTAATTTGAAATTTACTTACATTATTAAATTTACTTAATTTTACTTACAAAAACTAAGATATTAACTCCCCCTATTCAGTTCTGTTGAGCCATGCCGAAGCGTTGGACGGATAGTTTTTACAATATCAACAGTTTTGAACTTGGTTATCAAACATCAAAATATTTAATGCCTTTTTTGAACTTGGTTATCAAACATCAAAATATTTAATGCCTTTAGGCTCAAATGTTTATAAAAAGTAACCCATTATCAAAGTAGTTTGTTAAATGTACAGGAACAGCCAGTGATATTATACCTCGTCCATCTTGGATCGAACATTATTCAAAAATATTTTCGAAAGTTAATTATGCAGTGCATAAGCGTTTCTCACGTTTGCTCGAAAAAAATTTGCCGTCACGTTCATGTCAGAGACATGTGATTCCAGTTGAAAAGTGGGCTATTGTTAAAGGTATTAAGGGTTTAAAATCAAAATCTTGGATATTGATGGGATTAGTGTTTTGAATCTTGTTCCGAATTCTTTTGAACTGGTATCTCATCTCCAACTGTTTTTCAAATGTGTTTTAGTAGTTCTTGTGTGCCCGACTCGTTCTTATGCGGTGGCGTTACGTCACTTCTAAAAAAAGGAAAAGATCCGGTTTCTTGTAGTTCTTATAGGCCAATAACGGTAGCTTGTACTCTTAGCAAGCTTTTTGAACACCTCCTACTACCTTATATCACTAAGCTTGCTCTAAATGATGATAATCAATTTGGTTTTAGATCGGGGCTAGGCTGTCAGAATGCTCACCGTGCTTTGACTTCTTTATTAAAAGATGCCCATCGCACTCGTCGTGTACTTCATTTCGCAACCCTAGACTTGTCTAAAGCATTTGACAGTGTTTGTCATACTCAAGCATGGACAGCATTATGCCAGAGAGGAGTAAATCTGTCGCTAATTCACGTGCTTTGTTTTTGGTACTCCCATTCTTACCTTCGCCTTAAGTCATTAGATAATTCTTATTTTGGTCATATCCCTGTTCGTTGCGGTGTAAGACAAGGGGGAGTTCTTGCGCCGTATATTTTTAATGCTTGTATTGAAAATGTACTATCAAAAATATCGACTACGTGCCTACTAGGACCATCTGATATCTCATATCTGGCTTATGCGGATGACCTTCTTCTGATTAGTCAAACTGAGTCTGGTCTTGCCTGTTCAGTGAATTCAGTTACTTCTGCTTTCCGCGATATCGGCCTGTACCTAAATATTGACAAGTGCGAGTCTTGTTTTCAACGGTAATAATTGTTCAGATTCACTACACTGCGGTGGTTTTAGTATTCCTCGTGTTAAATCGTTTCGTTGGCTTGGTATAACAGTTTGCGATTCTATGAATGCTCTCCGGTCTCGTGCTGTCAAAGATATTAGTGATAAGCTGAGGCTCGGTTAAGATTGTAGCAAATCGTGGACACTATAGGAGAAGAGCGCTAACTCGGCTTTACTCAAGTTTTTGCGATCATTCTGTACTCTTCTGTTCTGGTATTAGGCCACTTCTGTTGACTGGTGATCTAAAACATATTCTTATAAATTATTACCGGTACTGCAAATTTCTTTTATATCTACCTCGTTCTTACCGGAATACAAAACTGGTTAAAAAGTATTGTGCGACAGATATTACTGGTGCTTTCGAAAAATTATCTGCCAATCTAGCTATTGAAGAGATTTATAGGCTAGGATGTTTTCATCGCCTTATCCGTCTTTTTTCTGTATGTGATTAAATTTGTTTCTTTTATTACTTTTGCTGTTTTTCTTTTGTATTTTACTCCACTTAACCTCTGTTTTTGTAAAGTGGGTGATAAATAAATTATTATTATTATTAATATCTGCAGCGACGGGTTTTCTTTTCGATTGTTGTGCATGGAGGCGAAGCCGAAGATCGGCGCACACAAGCCTATGGTCTGTGTCTCCAAGCTCTGCTGATCTGTAAGTTCTGCAATTATTCACCAATGATTTCCAGCGTTTGGAAATAATGACGTAGTCAATCATCTTCTTTGTACGACCGTCATTACTATACCACGTGTACTGATGAATAGTTTTGCGTTGGAAATAGGTGTTTACAATGTAAAGGTCGTGAGATCGGCACAGTTCAAGTAAGCGCAGCCCATTGTCGTTAAGTGGGTCGGGGGATACAGGACCAACTGTGCCACGCCATAAACCCATATCATCGTGCATTGTCGCATTGAAGTCGCCAAGGAGAACAGTTATATCATGGGGGGGGGTACTGTTGCAAGGCATCTGGACAAAGCAGAGTAGAAATCCTCCTTAGTTGCATCATCAGAATGGTTGGTCGTGGCACAGCATACGATGACAGTCATCTTGCCATGCTTGTGTCAAAAGCGGGCCTTCATTCATCTGTCCGATACAGCTTCGTGTAAAAGTAGGGCCTTTCTTGCAAGGCTATTTAGTGCAAGGCCAACACATTTCCTTCTCGAGCTTCCTCCAGACCAGAGCAATGAGTCACTGTTACCTATTCGCTCTTCTCCGCTTCCGGTAAGACATGTTTCTGTAAGACCTGCAATTGACACTTTATTCTTGCGAAGTTCTTCAGAAAGTAGGTTCTTTGACGCAGGTGCATTCAAAGTCAGACATTCCGGTCCATAAGGTTTAGTCTGTCAGTCTTTCTGACGTCGTCAGTATGTCCATTGTTGCGCGATGGTCGAGATCTTAAAAGGGTATCCGTGTCCGAGGCTATATTGTCACTTTTCGTAGCACTTAACTTTCGGGTGGAGGGTCGATAGCCCAACCGACCCTAGGCCTGGAATCTGATTAGAGCTAGGTTGAACCTAGGTACTGAGATTTCCAGGGTGGGCTCCACCCGCCACATGAGGTTGCGGCCGTCCTGATCGGATTGTTTAGTTAGGGGAGAAACCCCATATCCAGAGGCACTTGGTCAGCAGACAGAGTCTGCCTCATTCATGACGAACTCCATTCACCTCCAAAAAATTTTGTACGTGGCTTTTGAATTGATAAGAACTCTTTTTTTATAAATCAGACAGAGACTTTGTCGAGAAGTCTTCACCTTATGAAAACAAATTTTTACGAACCAGCAGGGACCTCAGCAGACGACAGTTCCTTGATGGGGTAGAAAAACGCCGATCTCGAACACGAACTTTCGTCAACGGAAAATTGTTGGTGTACTTTCATTTTTATTTTAGTTGAAGCTAAAAAGCATTCGAATCTGATAAAATTGCCAGTTATGATCAAAGTTAATTTCAGTAGAAACCTTATCTACTCCAAATTGCTTGAAAGTAAAAACTGTTAATAAACCAATAAAATGTAGAATCGTATTGCGGCTCCTTCTCCGCGCACAAATCAAATTAGATTTGTTTCTAGTAGGTTTTTTTTTTTTTATTTCAAACTAGGTCATTTTTCAATATGATAAAAAACTTTCAACTTCTCTTATTTCAGTACACCTTCAGACTTGGCATCAACTTATAGCTTTATATCCATTCCTTGTGGAATTAACTGAGTTTTCTTCAGGTTCCGTTGGGAAATCTATGTATATATATATATATATATATATATATATATATATATATATATATATATATATATATATATATATATATATATATATATATATATATATATATCTAAATGAATTAGATATCTAATGAAAATCTAAATGAATTACATGAGTAAATTAATGAATTATCTGTAAATAAAGACGCTTCATTTGACCATCAAGCAGTAAGAATGTAATTAGGAAATCCGATATTTATAGGCAAATCACGCTGGAATAGAGGTGGTGAGAGAAAAGTAAAAAGAAGAGGCGGGGGGTGAGAGATTTGGTGGCACTCGCCAGGCTTGCCCCCTAATTTACGGGGACAAGGTAGTCAGCCTTCAACGCTTGCCTCACTTCTCTCGTAAGGAAGCCCCAGAAAAATGGTGGTTCTATACATGTGTTTCCAGTTTTAAATTTTCTGGAGCGGAACATTACAAAAGGAAAAGATACAGTTATCAAGATTGCATCAAATAATTTCGCAAAAGGTGCGATAAAGCAGGCACAGGAAGCGTGCAAAAGTGCCTTGAAATTTGATATTCTTGAAAGGCACAGGGCTTCGCATCCAAGCGTAACATTTTTGGCAGATTTCCATGATCTGTTGAGTGGTTTTTAGCACGCAAGGAGGATCCATCCTCTTTGTTATAGTTGATCCTTATGATGTACCATCTATCCCTAATGAACCAAGCACTATTGTAGCAGCTTGCTTAAACGAGTGCGTGTGGATGCTAAATTTTCTCGTTGAAAAACAGGAAACCTTGATACAGCCCTCAGGTCCTGTAGTCTGACCCCCAGTGCAAGCTAAAGTGCAACCTTCTGTTCCTGTTGTGTTGATCAATGTTCTGAGCAGCTTGAGTATTCGAAACCTAGTTAATACACGTAATTTTGAGGAAAACTTGGTTGTGCTGACTAGGTCCAGCATATTGTGGCTAAAATAAACAAGATAGTAATACATCTGTTTGACGAACAATCAGCGGTTGCTGCTGTTTCCACAATACCGAACATGCTAAATATTCGAACGAAAGTAGTGAGGCACGAGTATGCCGGCATTATCAGGATGGACCAAGACAATGACCTTTCACAAATACCTATTCTTGTCAACAGTGTGAATAGCACAACTAGATTCGGTAATACGTCCGTTGTCAATTTAGAATTTATATCAAAAGATAAATTACATCGTGGTATTAGGCACCGAATCAATATTGAATATTGTTTGTTATAAGTCACTTTGCCGATCGAGAAGGCTTTGGTCGTTTTGCTAAAGATTGTTCTAATCCAACTAAATGCAGCAAATGTGCCAGTAATTATAGTAACTGTAATAAGAGCTGTTCGGCGCAGTCCTTTATCTGTGGCAGCTGGGGTGGAAGTCATCGGAGCAACAGCCTGTCGTGTTCAGAGGTTAAGAAACACCTACCTGCTCGAGAGCCCGACGTTAGAAATGAAACTATAAGCCGTGTGTCTTAATATGGGCTCTAGTCCTAGTGATATAGTTTCTGTATTTGTTCAAAAAATTAATAGCGCCCGAGAAATATTAGAACCTCTTATTTAAGTATGATATGGTCTGTTTATAGCCAAACACTAACTCAATGTGGATAATTGTCCTATGCTAGAAGTTTTGTCTGACCATTTTTTCTTTTTAGACGTATTGAAACTACTACTGGCCGTCCATATGATGGCTTATTAGTTGCTGTAAATAAGAAGTTTAGACGCAGTTGTTATGAGCCTAGAGATCTAGCCATTCTGTTCAACTTAATCGAAAACCTAATAGCTATGTCTTTGGGGACGATATAATCCCCTACATTCCTCGGGGAAGGGGCTGCAAGTTACAAACTTTAACCATTGTTTACATATGGTTATTATGGAGTGTACAGACGTTTTCAGAGGGACTTTTTCGTGTTGAGGTGGTAGTGGGCTGGAGAGGGGAAGGGGGAGGGGTTATGTGGGGGATCTTTCCATGGAGGTATTTATCATGTGGGAAGAGAACTTCCATGAAGGGGGTGCATGATTTTTGTTCAATATTAAAAGCATTAAAACTTAAAACAAATATGAAATCTTACGTATATATGGGGGTTCGTCCCCTCCAAAATACCTTGCTCTTCGCACTAAAGTATTTTTAGTAATTTCAACTATTTACTCTACGGCCTTTGCGATTTAGGGTTCATTCTTAAAGATTTGGAGTAAAATTCAAGCTTTAGTGTAAAGAGCGAGGTATTTACGAGGGGGAAAACCCCCTCATATACGTAATAAAAAATACACAAATATAAAAGTTCGCTATCTAAATTAATCCGTAAGGTACGTATGGTTATTACTAACAGAAGGTTCGTACAAAAAAAAAAAAAAATGTTGCGTTTTTAAGTAGCCAAAAATTGGAGAGCAACTAGGCCTCCTCCTTCATTTTTTTTTTATCAAAATCAAAACTATGAAGAAAGTCATTTAGCAAAAAAAAAATATACCAATTTCATTTTGATTACTCATGTGCAGTGGGCCAAAATCAAACATGCATTAATTCAAAAACATTCAAATATTAAATAAAAATAACATGTTTTTTTACTGCAAGTAAAGAGAAACACTAAATCTTACAACGAACAGAAATTACTCCGTATATGAAAGGGCTTGTCCCTTCCGCAACGCCTCGTTCTTTACGCTAAAGTTCTTTCATTGTTTCAAAAAATAGAGTTGTGACAGTCAAAACTTAGTGTAAAGAGCAAGTCGTTACGGAGGGGAAAATCTCTTTCATATATGGAGTCATTTCTGTGCGTTTTAATGTCGCTCCTTACTTGCAGTTAAAAAAACGTTTTTTTATATTTAATATCAAAAAGACTTGAGTCATTTGTTGTTTACTGAAAACTCAAAAGATTGCTTACATTAAAATTTTTGTTTAGCCAATTGATTTTCTGTAAATTAAATTGAAATATTCTCTTTTTGATAACATATATACAACTTAGAAAAAAAGAGTAACTTTAGAATAATTTGCTTTTCTGAATTTTCCTCAACTTAACCCAGCGTCAGTATTGCCAGTCTCGGATATTCAATCTTCATTTAAGTGAGCTTAATCATGCAATATTATAAATCCAAAAGGATGGTTTGAATGGTTCTTAAGTAAGAGGCCGCATGTTAATTACATTACCTTTCATTTGCTGTGTATAAGTACTTCAGTTTTTTTTTTTTTTTTTTTTTTTGCGTTCAGATTTAATTCATTATTCATTTGTCGTAGTACATTTTCTTGAAAAAAAAAGATAAATGGACGGATTATTAGGTGAGCTATTGAGGGATACTATGTTTCACCATTGCTACAAATTAATATTGTTTTTAAGCCGGTCAAAGTTGAACCAATTCGTTCCTATAGAGTGGTGGAAACAGAAAACATTTTTTAACGGCTAAGCTTTTCTATCAGAGTGAAACAGAGGGACTATTTGTAAAAATATCTTGTGACTCGATAACTTTTTGGGTATTTACGTCTTATAGCCACCACACTCAAGAAATGAAGTTTGTCAACCCTAATGAAATATATCTAAGTATGATGAAAAAAAAATGCTTCCGTAACAAGATTATGGTAACTACAGCAGATATTATGGAAATAAGGCCCCCTAGAATGCATTGTATTAAATGGTTTCTAACCTATCCTAACCAAAATGCCAACTAAAATATTTAATTAAAATATACCTACATTGTATTGTATATGCACTCTCTCACGCTAAGCTGATTATCACCGAGTACACACTGAAATACAGAAAAAAACCGGTTCCGTCAGATCAAAAACTTGAATGTGATGGCTTTAAGATACAAGTATCACTTTTTGTACTTTTGTTGACATGGAATTTTCAACAGGAGAGTCATTCGGCTCAGATTTAACTTTTCATTCGTTTCGCTGCCTTAAAATTTCACGCAGGAGGTTTTAGACCAATCAGCTTTCAAGGCCTTGCCAAAGTCCAAAAATTTCAACTCCCTAGTCAATTCTTTTTCTTAGGCGGCAAATCGGTCAAAAACAAAGGTATCAGTTTTCTTCGCTGCTTCAGTTTTCTTCCACAGCTAGTACGGAAACTTGAAGTGCCGCTATTCTTTTCATTTTATTTTTAACATCCGTTGATCTTGCACCTGAATATGGTTTTGTTTTGGGGGAGGGATTATGAATGGGAGACTTTGAAATTGACGTTAAAGATCGGTGAATATTTGTGAATAAAAAGGATACATTAATAAAATTATAGAGAGCAAGGTTCCTAAGTGGAATTTTGATTCTATTCACGGTGAAGTAGTGCAGTAAACCAAAAGACAGTATATTCGCCAAGAACGTATCCAGGATTTGTTTTTTTTTTGGGGGGGGGGGTTTACAAAAAACTTTAAAAACGCACCAAAAATGTGTTCATATTCATTTTTGTGACGTTTTTAATAGTCGGACAAACATTACGAAAGGTGGTCCAAATCCCTTAACCCCCCCCTGGATATGGCCTTGATATTCACCCAGTAATACAAAAGACACTACTGACTGTCAAAGCCAAATTTGAAACCGAATAGGGCTAATTTTTAAATTCACTTGAGATTCAGCTTTGAAGATTAAATTATCCATCATATGATCATATGAAAAGTAATCAAAATTATGCTTCAGTGACTTAAGTTGTTAAAGCTAAGAAAGGAAGAGATTGGTGTCATTCGATTTTGTCAGGATGAAAATTTTCAGAAGACCATTTGACAGGAGGATAAACCTGTCAGTTGATGGAATATACACTTTCAACTCTATTGGTTGCGGTGCTATGCATTTCAAAAACTGTATTTAAATTCTCAATGAATATTTTTTTTCATTAAAGAAAAGAGAATTGCATAAGGACAAGTTGCCGAAATTTGACTCAAAGGTAATATTTAATGAAAGAATTGATAATAAAATTATATTAGAAACAAGATTTGTCGTAAATTCAGAAGATAATATATTTAAAGAGATTATCAAACAGTTCGTGGTAACGAACTGTAGTAAGGAGCGACCCGGCTCAATAGTAACCAAAACTCTAAAAAATAGAATTTTGATGCCAATACATACATCAAAAGAATCGCATTTTAATGCTGATTTTAAATATATAAGTTTCATAAAGTTTAGTCTTACCCATCAAAAGTTACGAGCCTGAGAAAATTTCCGTTATTTTAGAAAATAGGGGGAAACGCCCCCTAGAAGTCATAGAATCTTTACGAAAATCACACCATCAGATTCACCGTATCAGAGAACCTTACTGTAGAAGTTTCAAGCTCCTATCTACAAAAATGTGGAATTTTGTATTTTTTGGCAGAAGGCAGATCACGGATGCGTGTTTATTTGTTTTTTTGTTTTTTTTGTTTTTTTGTTTTGTTTTTTTTTTCTTTTTCCCAGGGGTGATTGTATCGACCCAGTTGTCCTAGAATGTTGCAAGAGGGCTCATTTTAACGGAAATGAAAAGTTCTAGTGCCCTTTATAAGTGACCAAAAAAATTGGAGGGCACCTAGGCCCCCTCCCAAGCTAATTATTTTACCAAAGTCAACAAATCAAAATTCTGAGATAGCCATTTTATTCAGCGTAGTCGAAAAACCTTATAACTATGTCTTTGGGGACGACTTACTCCCCCACAGTCCCCGTGGGAGGGGCAACAAGTTACAAACTTTGACCAGTGCTTACATATAGTAATGGTTATTGGGAAGTGTACAGGCGTTTTCAGGAGGATTTTTCTGGTTGGGGGAGGGGTTGAGAAGAGGGGGATATGCTGGGGGAACTTTCCATCGATAGTTTGTCATGGCGGAAGAAAATCTCCATGAAGGGAGCGCAGGATTTACTAGCATTATTTAAAAAAAAAATGAAAAAATAAATATGAAAAAGTTCTTTCAGCTGGAAGTAAGGAGCAGCATTAAAACTTAAAACAAACAGAAATTATTACCCATTTGAGGGGCTCACCTCCTCCTAATACCTCGCTCTTTACGCTAAAGTATTTTTAGTAATTTCAACTATTTATTCTACAGCTTTTGTGATTCTGGGGTCATTCTTAATGAATTGGGACAAAATTTAAGCTTTAATGTAAAGAGCGAGGATCTGACAAGGGGGGAACCCCCTCATATATGTAATAAAAATATGAGAATACAAAAGTTCTTTACTTAAGCTAATTTATAAGCTACGTAAATCTTTTACTAATAAAAATATTCGTAAAAAATCAAAAATTCTAGTTGCCTTTATAATTAACCAAAAAACCGGAGGGCAACTAGGCTTCCTCCCCCGCTCTTTTTTTCTCAAAATCATTCGATCAAAACTATGAGAAAGCCATTTAGCCAAAAAAAAAAAAAAATGTAAATTTTGTTTTAATTATTCCTCTGCGGAGAGCCAAAATCAAAACATGCATTGAATCGAAAATGTCCAGAAATTAAATAAAAAAAACAAGTTTTTTTAACTGAAAGTAAGGAGCGACATTAAAACTTAAAACGACCAGAAATTACTTCGTATATGAAAGAGGCTGCTTCCTCATCAACGCCCCGCTCTTTACGCTAAAGTTTTTTACTGTTTTAAAAAGAAGAATTGAGAGAAAGAGTCAAACTTTAGCGTAAAGAGCGGGGCGTTGATGAGGAAGCAGCCTCTTTCATATACGAAGTAATTTCTGGTCGTTTTAAGTTTTAATGTCGCTCCTTACTTTCAGTTAAAAAAAACTTGTTTTTTTTTATTTAATCTCCAAGAAAAGCACAGAGTGAATTTGAAATCGGACACAAGAAAACATTTTCTTATGGATAATTCAAACGTAAAATGAATAGAAATTATTATAAAAGAAGAAATCAAGACTAAAACACAATAATTTACAATAAATAATGAAACCGAACTTAAAATACCTCAACCCGACAAATTCCCCCCATATTCCCCTGGAATATGGGTTTAAGTTAGACGCAAGGCTATAGCGTTCACCTATACTAAAGAGCCAGAAGACTTCAATGTAATATTTCTTTCCTGGAGGCACTTCATATGGAAGCAGTGGTCATGTAAACTTTGGATGGGGTTCATTTGGATGCAAATTAAATGTTCTAGTGTTTTTTAACAGTCAAAAGTGATTGAGGGCTTCTCCCTCCCCCACGAAACTTTACCCTAATCCCCTTCTCCTACGCCCATTTTACCCCTAAAAAATCCAATTAAATTTTCTAGATAACTATTTTGCTCAAAATAGTTCAAAGATCAAATTACCATACCTCCAGAACTGACAGCCCTGTACCAGCATTCAATGCAAGGGTTGTAACTTATGGAAGTCATCCATTGTTAAGGTGTAAGTTGTTATGGAAAGTGTGTTCATACAAACTTTGGAGAGGGCTCATTCAATTGGAAATTGAATATTACAGTCATTTTTGAGATTCAAAAGTGATTAGAGGGCAAGCACCCCCACGCCTTTTTTTTCCCCAAATATATCCAAGGAAAATTTTGAGATACCCATCTTATTCGAAGAAGTCGAAAAGTCAAATAAATATACTTCCAGGGATAACAAATACCCCCCACAGGCCCTGGGGAAAGTGTTATACACTATATAGGTTAACGATAGTTTATATATGATGTTGATTATTGGGAAAAGGCTGCGAGTTTGATTTTGAGTATCCAACACGGTTAAGGGCATGAAGGTAAAAACCTTTAGGAAATGTTGATGGGGACAGCAAACAAACTCAAAACACACTATGTGCAGGAGGTCTGACGAAATAGTACCTTAATTACCTCAATTCACACTTCGGAGCGAAATAAGGTCCAATGTTGGATCTGTTCGGCTCCATTGTTGAAATGGCTGTTGATCCATTGTAGCTGAGAGTTCAAACATTTTACACAGAATATAAAAGGACAGGGTTGTGACTGTGTTTACAGCCCAGTGACAAGCCTTCCGACTAAGAGTGTGCTAGGATAAACGAAATTTAAGCCCACTTGGTAACAGTGACCACGGATAGGTATGATCGAGGGGAACATTCTTCTGTAGTTTAGAGTAGACGCCACAGCACATTGTAAATTTCTGATAGGGTATGTGAATTAGTTATGTATAACAAGCAGCACCAGCATCCTAGCACAGCTTTTTTTTTATATAAATATATAATATTCATTATTTACGAGACACAGACGATGGGCAGTTCCAGTTGTATCTTGAAGGTTTGGCTTTCTATTCTTTTCCGAGTCTCCTTTTAAAAACTTCAGCTGATGTTGAAGACTCTGTCTCCTTGCTTAAACAGTTCCAATCATTGATGACCCTTTGGCTAAAGAAGTCATGTCTGATTCTACTGTTAACTCGGGGCTTATGAAGCTTCTTAGAATGAGCTCGTGTTTGTCTTTTGCTGGTTAAAGAGCTTCTTTGGGGTCGGTTGACCAATTTATATGTGATTAGTATATCACTCCGCTTGTGTCAGAAGGTCAAAGATTGGAGTTTTATTTTAAATAGCCTTTCACTATATGGTTTCTCAACAATTCCAGAGATGAACTTGGTGAACCTCCTTTGTACATCTTGAATCAACTGTACATCAGATTTTTAAAAAGGACCAGCAAGGTAGGCTCCAAAGTCAAGAACTGGTCTCATAATCGCCTTGTATAGCTTCAAGAAGATTCCATGTGATCGGCTAGTAAGTGTTCTTTTAATATTTCCAGGGCTAGAATCTGCTTTGGAAGCAGTTTGTGCAGGGTGTTCATGACCTTAAGAAGATCATCTATGGGGGACGATGTCTGGTTATCATTTGTAGTTTATTGGTATAGAGGATTATTGTGACTAAAATGAATGGTGACGCATTTTGATATGCTAAAAGAGAGAAGCTACCTATCTGCCCATGCCTGAATGTGGTTATTTTCAGATTGTATTGATGATTCATCAGGCACACCAAAAAGTTTTGAGTCATCAGCATAAAGGATTAAATGGTTGCTGATTTCGGTAATCATATGATTTATATAAAGAAGAAGCAATGTGGGTCCCGAAGCTGTTTCCTGGGGAACACTGCTTAAAACATTACGGGGCTGGGAGTAGATGCATTTGCTGTCTGTTGTGAATACCCATTGAGCCTGAGATCTACCAGCCAAGAAGTCCATTAGCCAGCCTAATAATTCATGGTAAAGGTATTGTGATAAGGTACAGCATCAATTTCTAAGGAATGGATAAGAGTATTAAGATGGAACTTTAAAATTATGCCAAGGGGGAAGTAGAAAAAGGAGCGGACAACCCACAGGGAAGGATTTTAAGCTATCCAATTTTGTCCATTTTTGACATGCAGGATATATCATTTGGGAATATAACCTGAACCAACTTGGTAATTCCTACCCCCCCCCCCTCTCCCAGCATCAATAATAAAGGTATAGACTAAAATTATATCTATGAACTAAGAAGGATTAGACAACAAGTCCCAAAAAATCATTCAATTTTCATCTGGTGGGTAATTGAGGCTTAGGAAATTAGACATCAAAAAGTGCTCTTTTACGCATCTTACCCTCCCCCCCCCCATAAAGACACAGCGCCCCTCCTTAATATTACATCTGTGAATTATGAAGCCTATCACTACAGTAAAATAAAGTGTAAAAATAAACGCCAGAAATGTTTGGTGCAGTAATAAGGAAGGTGTCACCATTTAGAACCCCAATGGACACTGCCCACATTTTCCTACGGAAAAATCCTGCCAGACAGTTTAGTCACTGTTGAAGGCAACTCCACCATGACATTCACTCTATATGTAGAAAGTAAAACAGTTCAAAATAGGGATGATACCTTTTTATTGACAGTGAAATATAAAATTATTTAACTGGATATTTGGAATGAACACTGTATATGTGTTCGAAATATCCAGTTAAATAATTTTATATTTCACTGTCAATAAAAAGGTATCATCCCTATTTTGAACTGTTTTACTTTCGTCATGGAAAGGCAGTGTGGTCTTGGAAGTTATCTACTCTATATGTAGAATCGTGCATTCAAAGAGAAAGTAAGACAAATAAAAATAATTAGAAAGATGAATTAAGAGAAATTCTTCCCCGAAAATTTCCTCTCCACTGAAAATTTTCCACCTAGAAATCCCCCCCTACACACACAAAAAACTTCTATGAAAATGTATACAACAATTCTATTTGTAAACAATGAAAAAAGTATAAAATTACAGCCCTTTCTCTAGGGGCTTTGAGGGGTCATGTCATACCCAGAGAAACGGCATGAAAAGGGGCTAGTTGCCTTCCATTCTAATTGGTCACTTAAACTTTTAATTTTTTGTTTTAATGAGCCCTCTCCTGATCTTCTAAAATCCTGGGTTTGATACTATCATCCCAGGGAGAAACGAAAAAAGAACCAACAACACACATGATCTTTGATTAACAACAAAGGCAAAACTGCCTTTCTATCACACAAAAAACTTGGGACTGTTCTAATTTTTCAATTTTAGTTCAAGCATTTTCAATTCAAGCATATAATAAAAACAGTAACCCTGAGGAAAATAAAACAACGCAAATGAGGAATGAAAACAGAAAAAAACACGAAATAAATAACAAATGAATAAATTAGTCACTATTGAATGGCTGTGGTGGTGTAAGTAGCGTCCAAAACGTATGAAGAGCGTCTCTTACAGATTTCCCAACGGAACCTGAAGAAAACTCAGTTAATTCCACAAGGAATGGATATAAAGCTATAAGTTGATGCCAAGTCTGAAGGTGTACTGAAATAAGAGAAGTTGAAAGTTTTTTATCATATTGAAAAATGACCTAGTTTGAAATAAAAAAAAAACCCTACTAGAAACAATCTAATTTGATTTGTGCGCGGAGGAGGAGCCGCAATACAATTCTACATTTTATTGGTTTATTAACAGTTTTACTTTCAAGCAATTTTGAGTAGATAAGGTTTCTACTGAAATTAACTTTGATCATAACTGGCAGTTTTATCAGATTCGAATTCTTTTTAGCTTCAAATAAAATAAAAATGGAAGTACACAAACAATTTTCCGTTGACGGAAGTTCGTGTTCGAGATCGGCGTTTTTCTACCCCATCAAGGAACTGTCCTCTGCTGAGCTCCCTGCTGGTTCGTAAAAATTTGTTTTCATAAGGTGAAAACTTCTCGACAAAGTCTCTGTCTGATTTATACCAAAAGCTTTCTTATCAATTCAAAAGCCACGTACAAAATTTTTTGGAGGTGAATGGAGTTCGTCCGGAATGAGGCAGACTCTGTCTGCTGACCACGTGCCTCTGGATATGGGGTTTCTCCCCTAACTAAACACTCCAATCAGAACGGCTGCAACCTCATGTGCGGGTGGAGCCCACCCCGGAAATCTCAGTACCTAGGTTTAACATAGCTCTAATCAGATTCCAGGCCTAGGGTCGGTTGGGCTAGCGACCCTCCACCCGAAAATTAAGTGCTACGAAAAGTGACAATATAGCCTCAGACACGGATTCCCTTTTAAGATCTCGACCATCGCGCGTCAATGGACATGCTGACGACGTCAGAAAGACTGACAGACTAAACCTTATGGACCGAAGGGGGCTACGAATAGCCACCTGGAATATCTTGACTTTGAATGCACCTACGTCAAAGAACCTACTCTCTGAAGAACTTCGCAAGAATAAAGTGTCAATTGCAGGTCTTACAGAAACACGTCTTACCGGAAGCGGAGAAGAGCGAATAGGTAACAGTGACTCATTGCTCTGGTCTGGAGGAAGCTCGAGAAGGAATGGTGTTGGCCTTGCACTAAATAGCCTTACAAGAAAGGCCCTACTTTTACACGAAGCTGTATCGGACAGATTAATGAAGGCCCGCTTTGGACACAAGCATGGCAAGATGACTATCATTGTATGCTCTGCCCCGACCAACCATTCTGATGATGCAACTAAGGAGGATTTCTACTCTGCTTTGTCCAGATCCCTTGCAACAGTACCCCCCCCCCATGATATAACTGTTCTGCTTGGCGACTTCAATGCGACAGTGCGCGATGATATGGGTTTATGGCGTGGAACAGTTGGTCCTGTATTCCCCGACCCACTTAACGACAATGGGCTCCGCTTAGGTCTCCGTTTCCACTTCTTCAGCTACAGTGGGAAGGTTTTCAAACTTTTGAAACTTTTTTTTTTTTTTTTTACGACGTCAGTTTTGCAGCTTTAACCTGAGAGATTGAACTTTATCCTGGAAGTTAACAGTTCCAAGATATTAAACCCTACAGTTTTAAATTAACTTATTTATATAATCTAAGATGTCAGAAAGTATACTTTTCTTTGGATCCAAGTCTCTTTACTAAAGTATGTCACAAACTCTTGTTAGTACCTCATGATCAGAGTTCTTTTAATTGCATGTGTTTTTGACCTAATAGGTCTTTTTTACTTTTACTAATAGGTCCTAAAATTATACCGTGAGTGGGAGGCCCTTGGATCAATCTCAGGTAAGATCATTTTCAATTTCGGTAAAACGCTGTTTTGTATTAATAACAACAGAGACCACACTACTTTTCCATCATAAAAAAGCAAGAGATACTTAAAACAGGTACTATTTGCAAATAGAAACTAATTAAGTGAATATTTCATCTGTATGTCATGCTGCCATGTTCAAAAAAGATATCTTCTATCATGTAAAAAATATTAAGATGAATAGATCCCATTTTTTTGGATGCATTTTGCCAAAGATTGTGCTTTTTGATTTGCCACATCTGGCCAGACAACAGCCAGGTTTTCCTCTAACAGGATGGCTGGAGGTTGGAGTGGAGGAGTAGCACGTGCAGCTGTGTTGGTCTGGTGCTGCTGTGAGTTGTTCATAGTTGCATTTTCTCTTTAAAAATATATTTTTAAAGAAAAAATGATAACTATCTTGCAAAATTGCGCAAAAGTACAATGACATTTTCTCTCTCTCTCTCTCTCTATATATATATATATATATATATATATATATATATATATATATATATATATATATATATATATATATATATATATATATATATATATATATATATATATATATATATATATATATATATATATATATATATATATATATATATATATATATATACATACATATATATATAAATGAATTAGATATCTAATGAAAATCTAAATGAATTACATGAATATATTAATGAATTATCTGTAAATAAAGAGGCTTCATTTGACCATCAAGCATTAAGAATGCAATTAGGAAATCTGATATTTATAGGCAATCACGCTGGAATAGAGGTGGTGAGAGAAAAGTAAGCAGAAGGGGCGGCGGGTGAGAGATTTGGTGGCCGTGGTACTCTCCAGGCTTGCCCCTTAAATTACGGGGACAAGGTAGTCAGCCTTCAACGCTTCCCTCACTTCTCTCGTAAGGAAGCCCCAGAAAAATGGTGGTTCTATACATGTGTTTCCAGTTTTAAATTTTCTGGAGCGGAACATTACAAAAGGAAAAGATACAGTTCTCAAGATTGCATCAAAAAATTTCGCGATAAAGCAGGCATAGGAAGTGTGCAAAAGTGCCTTGAAATTTGATATTCTTGAAAGGCGCAGGGCTTCGCATTCAAGCGTAACATTTTTGGCAGATTTCCATGATCTGTTGAGTGGTTTTTTAGCACGCAATGAGGTTGATCCTTATGATGTACTTGTTATAGTTGATCCTTATGATGTACCATCTATCCCTAATGAACCAATCACTATTGTAGCAGCTTGCTTAAACGAGTGAGTGTGGATGCAAAATTTTCTCGTTGAAAAGCAGGAAACCTCGATACAGCCCTAAGGCCCTGTATTCTGACCCCAAGTGCAAGCCAAAGTGCAACCTTCTGTTCCTGTTGTGTTGATCAATGTTCTGAGCAGCTTGAGCATTCAAAACCTAGTTAATACATGTAATTTTGAGTAAAACTTGGTTGTGCTGACTAGGTCCAGCATATTGTGGCTAAAATAAACAAGATAGTAACACATCTGTTTGACGAACAATCAGCGGCTGCTGCTGTTTCCACAATACCGAACATTCTAAATATTCGAACGAAAGTAGTGAGGCACGAGTATGCCGGCATTATCAGGATGGACCAAGACAATGACCTTTCACAAATACCTATTCTTGTTAACAGTGTGAATAGCACAACTAGACTCGGTAATACGTCCGTTGTCCAGTTAAAATTTATATCAAAAGATAAATTACATCGTGGTATTAGGCACCGAATCAATATTGAATATTGTTTGTTATAAGTCACTTTGCCGGTCGAGAAGGCTTTGGTCGTTTTGCTAGAGATTGTTCTAATCCAACTAAATGCAGCAAATGTGCCAGTAATTATAGCAACTGTAATAGGAGCTGTTCGGAACAGTCCTTTATCTGTGGCAGCTGGGGTGGAAGTCATCGAAGCTAAAGCCTGTGGTGTTCACAGGTTAAGAAACACCTACCTGTTCGAGAGCCCGACGTTAGAAATGAAACTATAAGCCGAGTGTCTTAATATGGGCTCTAGTCCTAGTGATATAGTTTCTGTATCTGTTCAGAAAATGAATAGCGGCCGAGAAATATTAGAACCTCTTATTTAAGTATGATATGGTCTGTTTATAGCCAAACACTAACTCAATGTGGATAATTGTCCTATGCTAGAAGTATTGTCTTGCCATTTATTTTTTATTAGATCTATTGAAACAACTACTGGCCGTCCATATGACGGCCAGACCATTTATTTTCTGACCATTATCTGACCATTTATTTTTTATTAGACCTATTGAAACTACTACTGGCCGTCCATATGATGGCTTATTAGTTGCTGTAAATAAGAAGTTTAGATGCAGTTGTTATGAACCTAGAGATCTAGCCATTCTGTTCAACTTAATCGAAAACCTAATAGCTATGTCTTTGGGGACGATTTAATCCCCTACAGTCCCCGGGGAAGGGGCTGCAAGTTACAAATTTTGACCATTGTTTACATATGGCTATTATGGAGTGTACAGACGTTTTCAGGGGGACTTTTTCGTGTTGAGGGGGTAGTGGGCCGGGAGAGGGGAAGGGGGAGGGGTTATGTGGGGGATCATTCCGTGGAGGTATTTATCATGTGGGAAGAGAACTTCCATGAAGGGGGCGCAGGATTTTTGTTCATTATTAAAAGCATTAAAACTTAAAACAAACATAAAATCTTGCGTATATATGGGGGTTCGTCCCCTCCAAAATACCTTGCTCTTCGCACTAAAGTATTTTTAGTAATTTCAACTATTTACTCTACGGCCTTTGCGATTTAGGGGTCATTCTTAAAGATTTGGAGTAAAATTCAAGCTTTAGTGTACAGAGCGACGTATTTACGAGGGGGAAAACCCCCTCATATACGTAATAAAAAATACACAAATATAGAAGTTCGCTATCGAAATTAATCCGTAAGGTACCTATGGTTATTACTAGCAGAAGGTTCGTACAAAAAAAAAAAATTCTTGCGTTTTTAAGCAGCCAAAAATTGGCGAGCAACTAGGCCTCCTCCTTCATTCTTTTTTTTTTATCAAAATCAAAACTATGAAGAAAGCCATTTAGCAAAAAAAAATATACCAATTTCATTTTGGTTACTCATGTGCAGTGGGCCAAAATCAAACATGCATTAATTCAAAAACATTCAAATATTAAATAAAAAAACATGTTTTTTTACTGCAAGTAAGGAGTAACACTAAATCTTAAAACGAACAGAAATTACTCCGTATATGAAAGGGCTTGTCCCCTCCACAACGCCTCGCTTTTTACGCTAAAGTTCTTTCATTGTTTCAAAAAATAGAGTTGTGACAGTCAAAACTTAGTGTAAAGATTTCTGTGCGTTTTAATGTCGCTCCTTACTTGCAGTTAAAAAAACTTTTTTTTTATTTAATATCAAAAAGACTTAAGTCATTTGTTGTTTACTGAAAACTCAAAAGATTGCTTACATTAAAATTTTTGTTTAGCCAATTGATTTTCTGTAAATTAAATTGAAATATTCTCTTTTTGATAACATATATACAACTTAGAAAAAAGAGTAACTTTAGAATAATTTGCTTTTCTGAATTTTCCTCACCTTAACCCAGCGTCAGTATTGCCAGTCTCGGAGATTCAATCTTCATTTAAGTGAACTTAATCATGCAATATCATAAATCCAAAAGAATGGTTTTGAATGGTTCTTAAGTAAGAAGCCGCATGCTAAACACATTACTTTTCATTAGCTGTGTATAACTACTTCATTTTTTTTTTTTTTTTTTTGCGTTCAGATTTAATTCATTATTCATTTGTCGTAGTACATTTTCTTGAAAAAAAAAAGATAAATGGACAGATTATTAGGTGAGCTATTGAGGGATACTATGTTTCACCATTGCTACAAATTAATATTGTTTTTAAGCCGGTCAAAGTTGAACCAATTCGTTCCTATAGAGTGGTGGAAACAGAAAACATTTTTTAACGGCTAAGCTTTTCTACCAGAGTGAAACAGAGGGACTATTTGTAAAAATATCTTGTGACTTTTTGGGTATTTACGTCTTGTAGCCACCACACTCAAGAAGTGAAGTTTGTCAACCCTAATGAAATATACCTAAGTATGATGAAAAAAAAATGCTTCGGTAACAAGATTATGGTAACTACAGCATATAATTATGGAAATAAGGCTCCCTAGAATGCATTATATTAAATGGTTTCTAACCTATCCTAACCAAAATGCCAACTAAAATATATAATTAAAATATACCTACATTGAATTGTATATGCACTCTCTCACGCTAAGCTGATTATCACCGAGTACATACTGAAATACAGAAGAAAACCGGTTCCGTCAGATCAAAAACTTGAATGTGATGGCTTTAAGATACAATATTCACTTTTTGTACTTTTGTTGACATGGAATTTTCAACAGGAGAGTCATTCGGCTCAGATTTAACTTTTCATTCGTTTCACTGCCTTAAAATTTCACGCAGGAGCTTTTAGACCAATCAGCTTTCAAAGCCTTGCCAAAGTCCAAAAATTTCAACTCCCTAGTCAATTCTTTTTCTTAGGCGGCAAATCGGCCAAAAACAAAGGTGTCAGTTTTCTTCGCTACTTCAGTTTTTTTCCACAGCTAGCACGGAAACTTGAAGTGCCGCTAGTCTTTTCATTTTATTTTTAACATCCGCTGATCTTAAACCTGAATATGGTTTTGTTTTAGAGGAGGGATTATGTATGGGAGACTTTGAAATTGACGTTAAAGATCGGTGAATATTTGTGAATAAAAAGGATACATTAAAAATTATAGAGAGCAAGGTTCCCAAGTGGAATTTTGATTCTATTCACGGCGAAGTAGTGCAGTAAACCAAAAGACAGTATATTCGCCAAGAACGTATCCAGGATTTTTTTTTTTCGGGGGGGGGGGGTTACAAAAAAACTTTAAAAACGCACCAAAAATGTGTTCATGTTCATTTTTGTGACGTTTTTAATAGTCGGACAGACATTACAAAAGGTGGTCCAAATCCCTTAACCCCCCCCCCCGCTGGATATGGCCTTGATATTCACCCAGTAATACAAAAGATGCTACTGACTGTCAAACCCAAATTTGAAACAAAATAGGGCTAATTTTTAAATTCACTTGAGATTCAGCTTTGAAGATGAAATTATCCATCATATAATCATATGAAAAGTAATCAAAATTATGCTTCAGTGACATAAGTTATTAAAGCTAAGAAGGGAAGAGATTGGTGTCATTGGTTTTTGTCAGGATGAAAATTTTCAGAAGACCATGTGACAGGAGGATAAACCTGTCAGTTAATGGAATATACTCTTTCAACTCTATTGGTTGCGGTGCTATGCATTTCAAAAACTGTATTTAAATTCTCAATGAATATTTTTTTTTCATTAAAGAAAAAAGAATTGCATAAGGACAAGTTGCCAAAATTTGACTCAAAGGTAATATTTAATGAAAGAATTGATAATAAAATTATATTAGAAACGAAATTTGTCGTAAATTCAGAAGATAATATATTTAAAGAGATTATCTCCACGAAAAGCACAGAGTGAATTTGAAATCGGACACAAAAAAACATTTTCTTATGGATAATTCAAACATAAAATGAACAGAAATTATTATAAAAGAAGAAATCAAGACTAAAACACAATAATTTACAATAAATAATGAAACCGAACTTAAAATACCTCAACCCTACAAATTCCCCCCATATTCCCCCTGGAATATGGGTTAAGTTAGACGCAATGCTATAGCGTTCACCTATACTAAAGAGCCAGAAGACTTCAATGTAATATTTCTTTCCTGGAGGCACTTCATATGTAAGCAGTGGTCATGTAAACTTTGGATGTGGTTCATTTGGATGCAAATTAAATGTTCTAGTGTTTTTTTAAGTCAAAAGTGATTGAGGGCTTCTCCCTCCCCTACGATATTTTACCCCTAATCCCCTTCTCCTACGCCCATTTTTCCCCTAACAAATCCAATTAAATTTTCTAGATAACCATTTTGCTCAAAATAGTTCAAAGATCAAATTACCATACCTCCAGAACTGACAGCCCTGTACCAGCATTCAATGCAAGGGTTGTAACCTATGGAAGTTATCCATTGCTAAGGTATAAGTTGTTATGGAAAGTGTGTTCATACAAACTTTGGAGAGGGCTCATTCAATTGGAAATTGAATATTACAGTCATTTTTGAGATTCAAAAGTGATTAGAGGGCAACCACCCCCACGCCTTTTTTTTCCCAAATATATCGAAGCAAAATTTTGAGATAGCCATCTTATTCGAAGAAGTCGAAAAGTCAAATAACTATACTTCCAGGGATAACAAAGACCCCCCACAGGCCCTGGGGAAAGGGTTATACACTATATAGGTTAACGATTGTTTATATATGATGTTGATTATTGGGAAAAGGCTGCAAGTTTGATTTTGAGTATCCAATACGTTTAAGGGCATGAAGGTAAAAACCTTTAGGAAATGTTGATGGGGACAGCAAACAAACTCAAAACACACTATATGCAGGAGGTCTGACGAAATAGTACCTTAATTACCTTAATTCGCACTTCGGAGCGAAATAAGGTCCGATGTTGGATCTGTTCGGCTCCATTGTTGAGATGGCTGTTGATCCATTGTAGCTGAGAGTTAAAACATTTTACACAGAATATAAAAGGACAGGGTTGTGACTGTGTTTACAGCCCAGTGACAAGCCTTCCGACTAAGAGTGTGCTAGGATAAACGAAATTCAAGCCCACTTGGTAACAGTAACCACGGATAGATATCAGTGGCGCCATTTGGGGGGGGGGGGCATGCTCCCCCCCTGATTTCTGGAGGGGCCCAATTTCAACCACGTAATTCTTTGTTTATTCGTCCTTGTTCTACTTTTTTCTCTTTTTTTTACCCTATTTCTACTGTGAATTATTACTAAATAGCAAATTCAAGATACTCGACGATTATTGCATTTCAAGAAAGTATCCTGTTTTTGCCGTTCTCCCTAATTAATTTATGGTCATCCTTTTGGCAGGGGTTTGTAAAGTCCTTTCTGGGCTCGGAGTACTTCTGTGACATTGAAGTCTCTCCAGTGATTAATGAATCCCGTCAGTCGGGTATCCAGACTAGGGTGTCATTCCAGTTTTGTATTTAGTTTCTCGTTACCCTTCATCAAATAAAGAACCGTGAAACAGTGTTGAGTTGTGTTCAAGTTCAAATCGGATTATTGAAACATGAGTTCGTCCGGTGCGAGTGGTGCAAAAAAAAAGGAAAATAAAAGCCCAAAGGAAAGAAGAAGAAATAAAGATGCAACGACGATTGGCTTCGTTTTTCAAACCGACTGTAAGTAAATCTACCACATTTTAAATTTTGTTTCGTCGACCAATCTTACTGAACGAACCAGAACAAGAGCTACGAGCTCATATGGCACTTGTTACGAGTAGGCAGTACAAAAAAGGAGATGAGCCCGTCACAAACCACACCCGCCACCCCAAAAATGCGGTTCGGAGCTAGAAATAGAATATGCAGTTTCACTCAAGTCGGTGCATTTCTGGCATCGCCTCGGATCATCTGGAGCAGATGACTGTTGTAACTTCCAAGTTTCGGCACAATAAACCTATTCGTTTAATCCCTAGACGTGCAGCACGGTTTCCGGTACCTCCTTCCAGCTGCCCCTTTCGTGGCCGAATCTGGCTCGGACACTCGTGAACGGATCATCTAGAGCATCTTGTCTCACCACGTATCAAGTTTCACTCGAATCTCAGCATTTTTCAATAAATCCCCCCCCTCCCCGACCGTGGTCGGATCTGGTTCGGACAGTAAAATATGTCATCTAGGGCATATGCTTACTTTACATTCCAAGTCTCATTTAAATCGCTGCACTCATTTGACCCATATGCGAGCCACACAATTTCCCGGCCCCCTACTGTGGCCGAACACGACTTGAAAAAATAAAAGTCACATCTTTGACATCTCCGGTTCCCGTCCATCAAGTTCGACTGGAATCGGAGCGTACCCTATCCAATCCCTCGACTACAAGTATTTCACGAGTTTCCCGGTGGGCGCCTCCACCCCCCCCCCACAAATATTGGATCAGATCCAGATTTGACATGGAACATCTGAGACGATATTTCTTTCCACTTGCCAAGTTTCATTGAAATCCGATCACCCGTTTAAAAGTTATGCATGCCACTAGTTTCCGGATTCCCATCCCTCCACTCCCCCCACGATGGTCGGATCGGGGAAACGACTAATCTCAAGTTAGTCTGTTCGAGTCCCTGATATGCCTGCCAAGTTTCATCGTCCTATTGCATCAGGAAGTACCGATCTCGCGGAATTGCCAGAAATCCGGACCCCCCCCAAGTCCCCCACAGTGCCCCCATAGAAAGGGGGTCTTCCCCCTCCTCTACACCCCGCTCTTCATGCTAAAGTTTTTCAGCATTTGTAAAAAAGTTACTTACTGTTTTAATAAAACGCCCTTTGTGTTTGAGGAGTCGTTTTTAAAGAATGGGGACAAAATTTAAACTTTAGGATAAAGAGCGCAGTGTTGAGGAGGAGGCAACCCCCCTCGTATATGTAATAATTCTTGTTATTTTTAAGTTTTAATAATGCTCCTTAATTTCAGTTGAAAAAACTTGTTTTTCTATTTAATTTCTGATCATTTTTTAAATAAAGCCAGGAAATCTGGCTTTACCTCCACGGAGAAATCCCCCTTGGAAACATCCTCTGAACAATACAATCCTGGTTAAAATTTACTGGGACAATTACCCTTAACACTTCCAAGCGTGAAATTAAGCCAGTAAATAGAAAGCAAGATATATAAAGAAATTTTGTATAGGAATTCTGGAAAATTTTTCCAGTACACAATTTCCCCTGAAAAGTTCATCCCCTAGAAAATTCACTTTCCATGGAAAATTCTCCCCGAGCTAAGTCCCCCAGCCAAAAAAATCGTCCTCCCCTTCCCACCCTAGAAATGTATGCATGCTTCCGAATAAGAAATACTATATGTAAACAATGGTCACATTTTTTAACTTGAAGACCTTTTCCCAAGAGCTCTGGGGTTTCATGTTATCTCCAAAGACATTATTATTAGGCCTTTCAACGATGTTGAACAAAATAGCTATCTCAGATTTTTGGTCAGGGGAATTTGGGGAAAAATGGCGTGGGAGGGGGCCTAGTTGCCCTCCAATTTTTTTGGTAACTTAAAAAAGGCACTAGAACTTTGAATTTCCGTTAGAATAAGCCCTCTCCCGATGTCTTGGCCCACTGGTTCGATATGATCACCCCTGGGCAAAAAAAATAAATAAATAAACACGCATCCGTGATCTTTCTTCTAATATGAAGTACAAAATTCCACATTTTTGCAGATAGGAGCTTGGAGCCTCTACAATAGGGTTCTCTTAATACGCTGAATCTGATGGTATGATTTTATTATGATTATATGAGTTCTAAGGGTGTTTCAGCCATTTTTTGAAAATCAGGCACATTTCTCAGGCTTGTAACCTTTGAAGGGTAAGACTAAACTTAACAAAATGTATTTAAAATCAGCATAAAAGTTTAGTTCTTTTGACATATCTATTGGTATCAAATTCCGTTTTTTAGAGTTTCGGTTACTATTGAGCCGGGTTGCTCCTTACTTACAGCTCGTTACCAAGAACTGTTTATAAGATAATGCTCAGACAAATCTTGTTGAGTTTCTTCTTTTGAAGAGGAAAGATAGAACAAAAAGCGACAAAGATAAGAAATTTCAAACCTAATAAGTTTTCGTCCGCATGAATTACTATGGCTAGCTTCAGTTTACCTTGCTTCAAAAAGTGTTTAATCACCCGACAGCAGTACTCGTGCATCATATTTTGTGTTTATTGATTCTAGGTTAAAATATAGAATCAAGGGAATGATAGCTTTGCAAGGTAATCCTACATAAACAAAAAAATAAATAAAGAAGTGTATCACAGAAACCTTTAAAAACCTACAAAACATAAAATTGAATAGCACATTATTTTAATTTGTTTTTAATTAAAACTTGATTACTCTGTAGGATAGTGATTCTGGGACGTCAAGGGACAACCCATCGGCAACCGAAGTTTTACCGACAAACGAGCAGACCCTGGACGTGAGACACATTTCTGAGGAGACAAACCTGCGCGAACCACAAACGGAGGAAATGGCTTCCAGAACGATCAGTACCGATTTGTCCGTGAACCCGTATGATAACCCCTGCCAACCAGTTTTGACTGACTATCCCGCCACTACCATCGGGAATCGCACACGAAAATTTAACAGCTCCTATTTCTTGGCATACCCATGGCTCGAATATTCGAAAGACCAGGACTCGGTGTTCTGTTTCAATTGCCGACATTTCAGTGGATCCTCGCTAAGATCAGGCGAAAGGTATGGAGCTAGAGCATTCATTGACGTAGGATTTAGAAAGTGGAAAGACATTTCTGAACTGATACGGCAGCACGAAAACAGCGACCGACACAAAGCATGTACCATTTCTTTGACTCAGTTTAAAGCTATTGAGACGGAGGCGGCCGAATCTGTTGCGTCATGCCTCTCCAAAGAACGCGAAAAGGAAATA
Source organism: Artemia franciscana (assembly GCF_032884065.1). Taxonomy (NCBI): domain Eukaryota; kingdom Metazoa; phylum Arthropoda; class Branchiopoda; order Anostraca; family Artemiidae; genus Artemia; species Artemia franciscana. Next base: position 43,803,785 of record NC_088866.1, on the reverse strand, counting down.
CTAGAGAATAGACAGTACGTAAAAGCTCTACTAAAAACTACAGCATTACTTGGACGGTACTTACTGTGGCTAAGATCCTGGTTAGATATGACTGCATACTCGCAGTTCTGTCAGTAGTTCAAGAATCTTCTGACAGGGAGGCAGCGGCAGAAGCTACGGGCCTTTAGAACCAGCTAGAGTCGTTTCCCTTCATATTCAGTTTGCATGTCATTCACGAAGTTCTTGCAGTGATAAACCCTCTTTCTGAACAACTACAGGCAGCAGATCTGGTCATCTCAGAAGCTTGCACTTTAATCAGTGCAACAAAGAACGAACTGAGGAAAATGCGTGATGACGAGTATTTTCGTGTCCTATACGGCAAGTCTAAAGAGATGGCCATTAATGTCGGAGCTGATCTGTCGGAAACAAGTGATCTCTCTTCATTCATACCTGTTAAATCAAAACGAGTTCAGAAGATATCCGGAAGACTAAGAGACTATTTGACGACAACAACAATTGGAAAGCACAACATTGACTCCGAAAGCACAACAACGGAAGACAAAATGCGGAGAGAGTTCTACGAGGTTTTGGACAGAGGGTTAAATGAGTTTGAAGAGCGTTTTTCTGTCCAGCTGCAAGTGCTAGAAGCCACACGTTGCCTTAACCCCAAATCCAAAGATTTTATGGACTCAGATTTACTTCTTGTGATCGCGACATACTTCGATCAGGCGGGAATCGATACTATGCAGCTGAAGTGTCAAGCTTTAATAGCTCGTGCATTTGTGTCGCAGCTTCCACAGAAACCGGCAAACGCTTTAGATGTCTTCAAACGCCTCGGAGGATTGAAAGAAGCTTATTCTGAGCTTATTAAGGTCGTCAGGGTAGTCCTCACACTCCCGCTCACAACGTGCTCAAATGAACGTTTTTTCTCTGTGTTGACGTTTGTGAAGGACTACCTCCGGACAACCATGGAAAACGAGCGACTTTCGCATTTGCTGCTTATATTCTCTGAGAAAGCTGCAGTGAAGGAGCTCAATTTTGAGAAGCTTGTCGACGACTTCGCAAAAATGAAGCAAAGGAGATATCCATTGCTGAAGTAACTGTACGTAAGTTTCTGATTTATACAGTAAATGTTCTATTTTGGTACTGTTTTTGGTCCCTAAATAAGCTGCAAAATGCGAACCCCAAAGTTAGTACGGTACCTAAAGGCATGTTCGAAAATTTTAAAATTTTTAAGTCTGGATGGGGGCCCAAAATCGATTTTTGCCCCCCCCTAAGGTTTTCTGAAATGGCGCCACTGATAGATATGATCGAGGGGAATATTCTTCTGTAGTTTAGAGTAGACACCATAGCACATTGTCAATTTCTGACAGGGTATGTGAATTAGTTATGTATAACAAGCAGCATTAGCATCCTAGCACAACTCTTTTTTATATGCATATATAATATTCACTATTTACGAGACACAGACGATGGGCAGTTCCAGTTGTATCTTGAAGGTTTGGCTTTCTATTCTTTTCCGAGTCTCCTTTTAAAAACTTCAGCTCAGCTGATGTTGAAGACTCTGTCTCCTTGCTTAAACAGTTCCAATCATTGATGACCCTTTGGCTAAAGAAGTCTTGTCTGATTCTACTGTTAACTCGGGGCTTATGAAGCTTCTTAGAATGAGCTCGTGTTTGTCTTTCGCTGGGTAACGAGCTTTTTTGGGATTGTATTGATGATTCATCAGGCACACCAAAAAGTTTTGAGTCATCAGCATAAAGGATTAAATGGTTGCTGATTTCGGTAATCATATGATTTATATAAAGAAGAAGTAATGTGGGTCCCGAGGCTGTTCCCTGGGGAAATCTGCTTAAAACATTACGGGGCTTGGAGTAGGTGCATTTGCTGTCTGTTGTGAATAACCATTGAGCCTGAGATCTACCAGCCAAGAAGTCCATTAGCCAGCCTACTAATTCATGGTAAAGGTATTGTGATAAGGTACAGCATCAATTTCTAAGGAATAAATAAGAGTATTAAGATGGAACTTTAAAATTATGCCAAGGGGGAAGTAGAAAAAGGAGCGGACAACCCACAGGGAAGGATTTTAAGCTATCCAATTTTGTCCATTTTTGACATGCAGGATATATCATTTGGGAATATAACCTGAACCAACTTGGTCATTTCTACCCCCCCCCCCCTCCCAGCATCAATAATAAGGGATGGAATAAAATTATATCTTTGAACTAAGAAGGATTAGACAACAAGTCCCAAAAAATCATTCAATTTTCATCTGGTGGGTAATTGAGGCTTAGGAAATTAGACATCAAAACGTGCTCTTTTAGGCATCTTAACCTCCCCCCCCCATAAAGACACAGCGCCCCTCCTTAATAATACATCTGTGAATTATGAAGCATATCACTACAGTAAAATAAAGTGTAAAAATAAACGCCAGACATGTTTGGTGCAGTAATAAGGAAGGTGTCACCATGCAGAACCCCAATGGATATTACCCGCATTTTCCTACGGAAAAATCCTGCCAGACAGTTTAATCACTGTTGAAGGCAACTCCACCATGACATTCACTCTATATGTAGAGTCTTGCATTCAAAGAGAAAGAGAAACGAAAAAAGAACAAACAACACACATGATCTTTGATTAACAACAAAGGCAAAACTGCCTTTCCATCACAAAAAAAAAACTTGGGACTGTTCTAATTTTTCAATTTTAGTGTTGAGATCCCATTTTATTGTAAGTTTTATTTGATTTATATAGTTTTCTTTGGATGGCTCTTGGATACAGAGCTGAAATATTTTTTCGGGACCAATTTTACTGTCTTAGGTAAATTCGCTGTTATTTTACTTGTTGTTGTTTTATCCATGACCCGTCTTTGGCAAAAAGTACACAGTTCCAAGTATTTGTAGATCAGAGCTTGAAGCCTCTACAGTAGTTCTCTTATTGTTTTGTAGTTAGGGAGGGGGCATATGCCTCAAAAGATGCATTTTAATGCCAAAACATCCTAAATCTTATTGATCTTTCAGATAAATAGAGCATTAGTTCTAGGGCAGGGGTCATGCACGTAGAAATTGATATATAATCGGTCTTCATTTCTGAGAATATTTCAGGTTTATGCCAAAGCATCCGAATTCTCTTTGATCCTTCAAATAAATACAGCATTAGTTCTAAGGCAGGGGTCATGCCGGTAAAAATTGGTATGTAATCCGTCTTGATCTCTGAGAAAATTTCAGGTTTATGCTGTTATTATGAAAGTAAACAGTAACATTGAACTCCAAAATGAGCTGAACATATTCCAGATAAGAGGGGGGCTGGCCCCTCTTGAGGAAAAATCAGTACTTTATAATCAATCAAACTCTTAGAACATAAAACTACCAAACTTGTTGCCTTCTGTCAGGTAGCCTTCATAAACACACAAGTGAAGTATTAAAACATTGCCCGCAGAATGGCCTGTCGATCAAACTGGCCTGTCAAATACAATGAATAAAATGAAAAAAAGAAATGGAGGGATAAGTAAAAACATAGGTACATTATAAAATAAATACATGGATGAATCCAACTGGGCTGTCAGATAAAAATGAAACAACAAAACTAACAGATTAACAATATAAATGACACATTAACGTGATGCATTACAAATTTAACCTATTTATGATTTCAACAAACGCTGGCACAAAGCTCTTTCTGTAGCGCTCAGCTCTTGCATTACTAGGATTTAAAACTGGAATTTGTTGTGCTTTTGATCGAGGTAAACGGGGCTTTGGAGGGCTATAATGGGCTGGGAGTATACATTGAAAGCATGGGTTACAACGCAGATTATTTTCGAAATTAGTACAAAGAGAAACACGTCGGGCTGCCAAGGTAGGGAGGTGGAATTCCTTGAGGAGGAGAATGTAAGGCACTTTGCCGGGCAAACCGGCAAAGGTGTACCAGCACTTTACCGGTACACCTTATGAAGGAATTTTTCTTCCAAATAATGGATGACATATACTTTGATCAGCACATCAAGAGCTATTGACTGCTGTCGAAAAAAAATCTATCAGTCTTGACTTTTTTGCTGTAGACCAAGTTTCTAATATTATCACTAAGAAAGGAGCAAATGATAAACTCAAATTCCTTTAGTAATGAGAGAACTTTTAAATTTTAAGGGATGCATCTGATACCATTTCTCTACTGCAATCCCATTTGCAAAAAAACGAATGACAAACTCAGCTGAAATCACAAACAGAAAAAGGTAGAAACAATAGATGGCAGCACTTTCAAAACTCGTGGGAAACTGCCACTTTTTTGTTTCTGTATTTTTTTTTTTTTTCTATTTATCACTCAAAGAAGATATATTGGCTGTGGGGCCGGGTAACTGCCGCATATATTTAACACTTATGGATTTTAGCCCATCTTCAATTTGAAACTAGTGCCTGCCTGCTTGCCTTCTAGAACAGAGCTTTCCACTTGAAAGCAGAAACATGGTTTAATGAAACGAAAGCTTGACTGCATAACTTCAGATAGTTCTATCTTGAAAAGGCTATAGAACTCCACTTCACTTCACACACTATACGCTCTGGCTCAAGGACAAGCAAAAACCATCATTCTTGGCCCCAGGCAAGAGTTCTATGAAGCTTTCCAAAATGCAAAGTCATATTCATCAATCTAGCCTAAGGTCCACACTTTCCATAAAAACCGCATAGGTTAGACAATTACCCCTTTCTAGGAATAAGCTGAAATCAGGGTGCTAGGAACAACAAAAAAACATGGCAAAACCTAAGTGTTGCTATTGCAACACAATTCAGGTTTTTAAGAGGGAGAGGGGGTAGCTAGAAGTGTTGTTTCTTATATATAAATTCACAAAGGGCCAAATAGAATTCAATCAATATTTAACTTTCCAGCTTTCAATTCAATTTATTCAAATAAAAATAAAATATAACACCAATAATAATAAGGATCCTGGAAGCGAACTTGTTGAGGACCATAACCACAAAAAATTGAAAATGAAGAAGAGAGAAAAAAAGAAAAGAGAAAACATGGGTAAATAAAGCAAATTGAATAAAAATTTAGAGGCTTATAATATCAAAATTTTAGTATATTGTTATACAGCGTGCGAAAACTTGTGGATAGCTTGACACTGGAGGGTATTATATTCCATTGAAGTATAGATTTATAAATGGGGGATCGCTGGGCGGAACTAGAGACACACTTGGGGACAATGAAGGACCGGTTGGATGAACGGAGACAGAGGCCTTTAGAATTATTGCTATTAAAATAAGATAATAATTGAGGAGGAAGATTTTTATGGTAAGCGGAGTATGCAAGGTATAAATTTAATTTTTAAATGATTTGTTCAAAAGGGATAATACCAAAATCGGAGTACAAGTCCTGGGTGGGATATAGTCGGGGCAGCCGAAAAACTGCTTTGATGGCACGGTTTTGGGCAGATTTTAATTTATTGGTAACTGAAGGAAAAGTGTTGCCCCTAAAAGATCCACAGTATGAGATATATAAGTAAATAAAAGAGTAATAAAGGGTGACAAGGATATCGGGAGGAAGAAAATAATTCGCACAATTAATCATGCTTATCTGTCGCAAAATTATGGCTCACGTAATGGGACACATGTGTTGCAAATGATAGGGAGGAGTCTATGTGGACACCAAGAAACTTGGCAACTTCGACCTGTGGGAAGAGATTGGTAGAATATTTTAGGCCAAGTGCTTGCTGAGCTTCATTTTTTTTTTGTAAGGGGCTCGAAATAATACAACCTGACTTTTCTTGATGTTAATGGTCATGCAGTTAGCTAGACACCACTCCTGTACTCTGTTCAGAAGGATTTGAGTAGAGACGACGACGGATGGTAAATTAGGACCGGTAATGAAAAAGTTGCTATCGTCAGCAAAAAGTACTGGGTGCACTGATGGACCCACGTTCGTAACCAAATCATCAATATAAAGGAGAAAAATTATTAGACTAAGAACAGAGCCCTGTGGGACGCCCCTTCAGACAGGTAGGGGATGTGAAGTCACCCCACCCAGACTCACACTCTATACTCTACCAGAGAAATAAGAGCCAAACCATGAGAAAGGAACTCTACGAGTCCCTAAGTTGTTGAGTTTACTTAATAAAACACTGTGATCAACCATATCAAAGGCCTTAGAAAAGTCCAGAAATAAGCCCAATACAGTATTTTTAAGGTCAAGTTGGGAACGTATAAACTGTGTGGCGTCTATTAGTGCATGAGCAGTTGAAAATTTGGAACGGAAGCCATATTGATGAGAAGAAATCAACGAATATGATGAATGAATCCCAAATAAAAAGGGAGAAAGACGTCGGAATATAATTCTCTCGAGCACTTTAGATATAACTGGGAGAAGTGAGATTGGACGATAATTACTTATCTCAGACGGATCGCCTTTTTTATGAGTCGGGATAACAATTGCTGATTTAAATATTTCTGGAAAGACTCCATTGGTCATAGACAGGTTTGCTATGTGCACAGCGGGTTCACAAACATAGGAAGTTACGGTCCTAAGAAGCTTATTACTTATCACAAAGAAGTCAGGTGTACTACTATTAGAGAGACATTTGATAACTTGAAGCACCTCTTTACAATCAGTTGGAGAGAAAAACATGGATCCAGGATTCTTGCTAGTTTTTACTGACTGGTAGAAGGAACAGGAGTTAGCATTTGGAATATTAGTGAAATAATTATTAAAAGCATCCGGTACTGAAGTTGGGTCAATTGATCTGCCACTGATGTCCTTAAGGTTAAGAGGTACATATCTTTAATTCTTTTTTTTTTGAAAGATTTTATTTATTGTGGACCAATTTTTTTGCAAGTACCCTTTGCAATGAGAGATTTTTGAATAATATTAATTTTTTTGCTTCCCGGACAAGTTTGGCATATAAATTTTTGTATTTTTTATAATTAGTCAGGTCAATAACGTTACTGGTTTTGCAAGCTAACTTATATAGGTAATTTTTTCGGTATGAAGAGATTATCAGGCTATTAGACATCCAGGGTCGTATATGGGTAGTTTTTCGGTTTGATTTACGAACTGGAAAGGTTGAACTGATAAAATCACTCAGTCCGTGTGTAAAACCATTTGTGGCTGAATTAACATCCTGACAATCCAAAACCTTGGACCAGTCGAAGGATTTCAAACGATCTGTGAACCTGTTCATAATCCCAGTATTATATATTCTATTATACATAGGGGTATTAGTTCTAGAGGGTTGAGTAGCTGGTAGGGAGGGTAGCGAGGGACAGATTGGAAAATGATCCGACAGGTCAGAAAATATTATTTTGGAGGACAGATGGTTTCCCAGGGAAGTGGATACAAAAATGTTGTCAATTACAGTAGCTGTAGACCTCACAGGATCAACTCTAGTAGGAAAAAGGATTGTGGAAAGAAGACCACTTGAGGTGAATGTTTCAAAAAAGGTATCACAATCATTATTATTGCTAACATTTAGTAAATTAAAACTGAAGTCCCCAAAAACTATTGCCTTCTTTTGCGGTAAATTAATAAAACTAGAAAAATCATCAAACAGATTACAAAAGAAAGGGGTCGGAAATGAGGGGGGCTTATAAAATAATGAAAAAATAAAAGAATTCTCGTCAACACTTATGTCTACGATTATTGAATAAATGCATCTATTATTTATAGGTTTGCGAGAATAAAGATTCACAGTCTGATAGCCTGGTGAATTTCAGACTTGACCGGATGTAAAGAGAAATGCCGCCAAAGGACTTGGTTAATTTTCTTTCAATATGAATAGCTTGAAAACCAGGGAGGGAAAATTCATTCTTATCATCAATTTCTGAAAGCCACGTTTCCGTTATTCCAATTACGTCAAAAGGGCAGTAACCATTCATTAAAATTAAGTCTTTAAAATTAGCCCACTTATCCCGTATACTTCTGATGTTAAAGCAAATTACATTAAGTTTGGTCTCTTCCATTAGCTTAGGTTTCGCATTTATCACAAAATCAAAATTGTCGAGATATTCACAGTTAATTTGGTTTAAAGGGCTATCGGGGCTAGCTAAGGGGCTGGTGGGCAAATTATTTTGGTCATCGTAATAGTTAAAAACAACATTATTACATAGTGATAAATTCGTGAGAAACGTAACATCTTGTGCAGTGCACATTTAAACATCCATTGTGGTCTGAGTTTCATCATCTCCTTGATAAGAATATCGGAAATCTTCTTCAGCCGACGAAATACCATTGGTGGTGATTTTGGACTGGGATGGAAAGTTTGCCGTTTTTTTCTTAGATTTCTTGCCTTTGACTAGGGCTATGGCATCGACTACCGTCTTGGGGGTTGTGGCAATTTCAGAGCCTGCATTAATTTAATTTGCAGTTGAGTCTACAGGCTTAACTAGCTTTGATGTGGAATCTATGTCCTTTTTCATGGAGGATAGTTGAGCCATAGCTATTTCTAATATGTCATCACCTAGGAGCTTAGTGATAGCTTTCTTCTTGAGAATATTTTTGGTTTCCTCAGCTTCATTACTAACCTCAATTAAGTGACTGACTGTGAGATAAGTTGCAAGCCTTTGCCATTCTTGGCTATTTTTAGATGAATCTTTTGGAGGGCAGGATGTTGAAGTAAACTTAGGTAAGGGATGGAACCTTGAGTATGAACATTATTTGCCTCTTTTAGAAATGATACACTCCTTGCGACAACATCTGCCTTACGAAAGAATGTTCTTCAAAGTGGGTGGCAGAGTAATAGTGACTTATCGAAAGTGTTTGGAGGGCAACTAACCCACTTTCCGTACCCATCATTTCCTCATACACATCTAGTCAAAATTTTGAGATAGCCATTTTGTTCAACGTAAATGAAATGTCTGGAAATTATGTCTTTGAGGATTGTAAGTTATACCCTGGAAGCATATAAGGTATATATAGAAAGGGTGATCGTATAAACTTCGGAGGAGGATCATTTGATTGGTAATCAAAGTTCTAGTGCTCTTTTTTTAGATTCAGAGTGATCAGAGGGTGGATACCCCCCACACCTCGTATTTTCCCAAAATGAATCTGATAGAAATTTTGAGATGGTCATTTGTTGTCAAAGTAACTTCAAAAACAGTCTGATTTGAGAATTCGTTGGCTAAACACATTATTTTTGTAAATAACCTTTTAATACAGTAAGCTTAAACTTGATTTCCCCATGGACATTTATTGAAACTTCATTCATAATCGGATTATTTTCATTTGTTGGCTAACTGATTGTTTTTATATTTGAGCGCAAATTCATTTGGGACCTAGTGATTTATTAAGTAAAGAGATTTTCATACAAGGACTTAATAAGCAGGTACAACGCAAGGGTCGTTGTACCTTCCGGGAGTGGTTTTTCTCTTAAACTGTTGGGATCAGATAGCAAGAAACTACGCTTTCTTCACTTTCCTTTTAAGGACAATTCTCTGCGGGGGAGAATTTTTACGGGGGGGGGGGTTTTCTTGAGTTTCCTTTATTTTATACAGCCACCCTCTCAGCTTCCTTCGTGCATGATATAATATCAAAATAATATTTATTCAGAAAATTCTTATCATTTACAAATCTAGATCCAGCCTGAAGTAGCTGAAAAAGAACTTTTATCCTAGACAAAAAAGCTGTAAGGGTAGAAATATAAAGAGCCCAATTAGCCTTATTCCAATTTTGCCTGGTAAACCAATTACGATTCCCACGTCTAGTAGAACTATCTTGCAACAGAGAAATACGAAGCATGAAGGAAATTGGTAGGTGGTCTATATCGCTTTCTTTTTCATGTACAGAAACAGTCGAAACAGATAAATTAGGGGAGCAAAGAACTTGATCAATATTAGTAAGGATCCCAGAATGATGGACGTAAGAAAACAGACGATTCTTATCCACTAGTTTAAACTCAGATAAAGACTTGAAAACCATATCAGACCGAATATTTGAATTCAATAAATCAGCATCAAAATCGCCGGCGATAACAAATTGGTAGCCGAGAGATGATGCGGATTCTGTCACTTTTTTCAAAGCAATACAGGTCTTGGCAAACTTATTCAGTGATTGAACCGGCTTATGATCACAAGGAAAGTACACATTAATAAGTATTAAATCGGCAATTCGTACGACCAAGAGGTTTTCGTCACTATGTAACAGCGCAGGCGTCGTGAATGAGAAGGAGCTACGTCTCAGTATACAGGTGAGGCCTCCGGAAGGTCTACATAACGTAGATCTTGCAGCACTCACAAAAGTAATATGGTTTTCACTCCGTTTCAGCAAGTTGTGGCTAAACACATTATTTTTGTAAATAACCTTTTAATACAGTAAGCTTAAACTTGATTTCCCCATGGACATTTATTGAAACTTCATTCATAATCGGATTATTTTCATTTGTTGGCTAACTGATTGTTTTTATATTTGAGCGCAAATTCATTTGGGACCTAGTGATTTATTAAGTAAAGAGATTTTCATACAAGGACTTAATAAGCAGGTACAACGCAAGGGTCGTTGTACCTTCCGGGAGTGGTTTCTCTCTTAAACTGTTGGGATCAGATAGCAAGAAACTACGCTTTCTTCGCTTTCCTTTTAAGGACAATTCTCTGCGGGGGAGAATTTTTACGGGGGGGGGGGGGGTTCTTGAGTTTCCTTTATTTTGAGATTGCAGCAATGCCCGAGGGGTAGGCTAGTAGTAAATAAAATTCTGAGGATCAGCCTGTTAATAACACGGTTTCTCCTGTGCCGTGGTGTAGCACCCTTCTGTTTCATCTGCGACCATCTTAGGAACTAAATATGCTGTTGACAGTTCGTCCGCTGTTCGTGTCCAAGAGCTAGCAAAGAAGTGAAAATGTGTTTTACAGATGTTGGTGGCCATGCGTTGCTTAGGCTTTAATTTTTACCAACTGAAACCGACATGACTTAAATTTATTCTCACTCTCTTAGATAATGTGTGCCCACAAGCTCACAATAATGAGTATCTGAACAATGATTTGGCGGGAATATAGAAACGTGATCGAGGGTTATTCTTATGGAAAAAAACATGTTGACTACAGCTCGACTATGAAATTACCAAATTTACCAAGTGTCCACAAGCGCCATTTTCAGTTGACGATCCACTTCGTCCACTTTTTGCTTTTCAAGATCTCAGCATCACATTTTTCTACCACCTGATTTACCAGCATTCCTTTGATATGTGGAAATCATGACAAAACAAATTTCTTTCCAACCTAATATCCTGAATAATCATTTGTGGACCGATTTTCAAATAAGAATTTTTTTTCTTCAGAAAGAAATTTCTGAAGAAATGATTAGCGTGATTGAGCATCCCAAGATCACTTATTCGATAAAACCCGGTTATTTATCCTTAGCGTTTCGCGAGACGTAAATGATGTCAGAGGTAGTAAGATTACTATTAGAAAAAGTCTGGGTTAATGGTTGGATCAGTTACACCTTCTAACCCTGGAAAATGCAGGATTGTTGAGGATAAGTGATGTCACATATGAAAAAGTTTAATCTTTTCAAAAAAAGGGGAAAATATATGAAATAATATACAGAGAACGAAAAGAGACAGTAATTGTGAAATATGGCACACCTTAGTTTTTTTTTAATAAGCTATGTTTGCGGTAGAGTAAACGTGATTAATGTTGTCGTTCGCGCAGTTGCCTAAAGCGTTTCAGTAGACAAGCTGTCGGATAAGTATTTGTCGCTATATTTTACGGATGACACACAGGAAACTTAATATTAAGCAGATAAGTCGGATATGAGATACTCGAATTAAATATCGAATTAAATATTGAATTAATTTCGAGATACTCGAAATCGAATTAATTCGATTAAATGTGTCTTTTTGTTTTTGTCTTTAATAATGTGAATAAACATTTTCTGTGAATTAACCATAAATCAATATTTCAACACTAATACCCAAGGGCCATTCTCGGCAAAGTACATATATAAATAAAATAAGACTTGCAAGTAAATGTGATAGTTAAAACTAGAATTAAAACAGTCCTATAATCATTACTCCAAAGAAGTTAAATCAGGACTGAAGAGAAAACAACACGAAACGGGCGATTCATTTATGTATATACTAATCAAGAACATGTTTTAATACAATTCCCTCTTTTTACCAGCTAGCTTAAAAAGTCTTTTTGTTACAGGTTCATTGGTATTGGCTTTTGGTTTTGCAGTATAATTTGTTAGATGATTTTTAACACTAAAAAGAGAATGACATCTGACGATAAAAGAAAAGTCTTTTTTGACAGGAAATGCTCTGTGAGTTCTAGGTTTTGCCATAACTTTCCTCACTTACCTGAGGAAAAGAAAACGTGTCAAAAACAACTCCAAGAACGGGCAAATCCTGAGACGATGGCACGAGGAAACAAAACGCATCCATTTGCAATAGATCTTTTCCAGCATATTCAAAATTAGCTAGCCCTAAAATGACAGCCAATATGACATTGCGAAACAATAATGAATAAATAACACAGGGGAGGGCAAAGGGTAGAGGAATTCGCCTGGTTGGTGATCCAAGGCCAAATAAAAGGTGCATTTTTTCTTAAAATTTCCTGAGTTAAAGGGTCCCTTGCACCAACGGGGAGAGGAGGGGGGTTCTGCACCAAAATTTGCCGAAAATCTCTAGCAAACAGTTCATATTACACTACTATACCATGATACGAACAAGTTTTTTATTTACAAGAATTTTTTTTTTCGCATTATTATTTTGTTTATCAGATTTTCTTCTGACTTCCAGAACAAGAGGGTCCTGTAAACCAATATGTACGACGGGAGGGGGAGGGGGATGCTCCATCATTCCTTTCTGTTAATCTGTGCCAAATAATACATCAGTGTACCATAAAAACAGCTTTTTTCATAAGAAATTGTCTTTTGGATCGTTATGTTGTTTACCATATTTGCCAGATTATTATATTTTATATCATACTATTTTTTACAGCATATTAATAACCATCATTCCCTCCTGTAAACTTGCATTAAAAATGTATGCCTGGAGCAAAATGATTTTTTTTTCAGCTTAAGTTTCGCTTTATATCATAATCTTGTCATTTTCTTTATTGTATCTGCCTATAATTGCTAGCATACTAATTTATGATTCTTTATATTTATCGATTAATCTTCAATTTTTTATGTTTCATAGACAACAAATATTTTAATTTTAAAGTGAATTTACTCCATAGTAGGAAACATTTGCTTTCCAAAAATACTTTATGATTTTTATGAAATTATCATTGACTGTGAAACAAAATTTTGTCAGAATGGTTTAGTTTGATCGTTATTCTCGGTAGATTATTTCGCATAAATTATTCAAAAAATCTAAACTTATCAGTCCATAAATGTATTTCCAAAACAAAATCCTTCTGCCACATTGCTTCTTAAAAAAAAAAAAAGTGAATGCAGACAGATGCATTAGATGCTAGATGCATAATAGGTGATAGATGCTAGATAGATAGATGGCAGTTCGTAACTTAAAATGGCTAATGTACGAGCCCAAATGCAGTAATACTTGTGGGTAAGAACAAGGACATTAATGTATGCCACTTAGTTAATTTTCATTATTGATCAATCCGAATGAAGATTTAACGAATAATATTTTGAAATTAGAAAAAAATTGAAGTTTTGAACATCAGTTTTCATACCTATATAATGAACCAAGTTAAAGATACAGACAAAGTCACAATAGATAAGATTTGAGAAAACAAAATTTTTGACGGAGAATTTGCCGATCATAGTTACCGGTGCTTCATATAAGGGAGTTAGTGTTATTGATTGTGTTTTAAACAGCATAAGGTCTGCGGAAAATTAGCTTGCGAGATAGGCGGACTCGGGTTGGGAAAACCTGCTTAATGGTGTCTAGTAAATAATGAAATTTTGGTTTGGTTTTGCAAATTTGCCGAGGTGAATTGTTCCAAAGACAAATTTTTTTAATTCAAAATTATTGCACTTTTAAACAATGTACGATAGCTAACATAGAAAATGGGAAGTGTGTGAAGATAATTAAAGATAAGATTGAAATATTGTTTTGAAATGCATAAATCTCGCATATAAATCCATTTCATCTTTTGATAATTAAGATTCACTAAGTCTGTTAACTACATCTTCATTCGTGTACCTTTTTTTTAAATTTTTTCTATTTCTGAAGCTTTACTTGGTTTTTTAGATTAGAATTACTTACATTTTCACTAAAAAATAAGTAATCCTACCTACCTTAATCGTGTCTAAAATGAATGGGCTCATTTGACACTCTTTTAGGACATGCTTTGTTTCAAAGGAGGTTCGACAAAGGAGGTTTTGTTTTGTTTCAAAGGAGGTTTTGTTTCGACAAAAAAATTACACTTCCACCTCAAAGATTGCCTCACTTTGATTAGCTACAATGATCACTTAGATTACCAGACAATGAAGCCACTTTATTCAGGTAACCATTGTAATTGTTACCTACTTTTGTTGAGCACATCAATGTCAAACAATTTCAATAAAATACCTATTTTTTATGAGTATTCAATAATTCATTCGCGCTGTCTTTTTTTTTTTTTTCGTTTTTTTTTTCAATCTCATTAGTGTAAAAATAACCCACAGCAATAACTGAACTAATAGGATATTTTTTACCGCTTTTATTGTGATTATCTTTCCAATTTGGAAACGAAACCTGCTTGTAATTTAGTGGAATATTTTGTTTTTTATATGACTAAAAGGCTAACTGTAAAAACAGAAAACTGTTATTGCTATACCAGGTTGAGGCAGATACATTATTGATGACTATTGTATCGATTAATCATATCTTGAAACCCCTAGAACCGTTCTTCTGTTTTATTTTTTCAGCAAAGAAAATGAAAATGAAGCAGGACAGAATGGCTCATTTTCTTTTACAAACGTTGGAGAGATACTCGATTCTCATGACGACCCTGAGTATTTCCTACTTTCTCCACACTTCAAGTGTGTCAGCCACACACTTATCCTGCTTGGATCCACCGATGCTGAGAAAGTCCTCTGTGATATTACATATAAGAGGCAGTACGACGCCGCTTTTTTGAAGTGTATTGTTCTCTGGGATGCCGTGAATAAGAGTTCAAAAGCTGCTGATGCTGTGAAAGAGGTATATGACAAACAGCTTATAAGACCTGTGATAACCAGGTGGCACTCAGAGTATGAATGTGTCAAACATTTGATGGACTATCACAAAATTGGAAAGCTTGCTAACATATGTGATGCTTTGCAAAAACCAAGGCTAACTTCTCGTGATGTCGAAATTCTTGAAGAATACATAAAAATTATGAAGCCAGTAGCAGTGGCATTGGACATTCTTCAGGTAGAGGAAAAATGCTACTTCGGTGCTATCTATACTACAATCAAATCTCTTGAAAGGAAGCTCAAAAAGCTGAAAGATTTGGCGAAAGTCAGCCAGCCTTTGGTACATGCTCTACCTGTGGGTCTCTCTCATGCAAGAAACTATGTTATTGCCTTGGCAATAACATATTTAGGAGAAACTGGAGAATTAGTAGTATTTAGGAGAAACTTCAGGGCATGTTGAACTAAATCAAAAGACACTATACGCATCCAGGCTATCAAGAAAGAGTATCTGCAACTTCATAGGAAGAGCTAAGGGTGTTAACTTACAACTTTTGAAGCTATATTATTTACTACTACTGCAACTGCGAATACTTGTGACTGCGACTACTTACCTCTCTGACTACCTGTAACTGTGATTGCGACTGCTACTTTGACCACTTTGACCTGCGATTACGATTAATTGCAATAGTGAACACCTAAGACTGCGACTGTTTGTAATTGTAACTGCTTGTGTCGGTAGCTAAGAATACTTGTAACTGTGAATATGACTACTTGAGACCGTCACTATTTGCGACTGTGACTACTCACGGCTGCTTATCACTGTGACTACTTCAGACTGCGATGAGAACTCCTTGGTATAGTGACTGTTTGTGACCGCAGATTCTTTTTGGTTTTTAGCTTTAGGGCTTTCCTTTTCCCTCTTATTTCCTCTATTTTAAACTTTTAGCTCCATTTTTTTCCTGTTTTGTTTTGCCAACATCTTGCCCCCTTCTTTCTGAGCCTCTATTTGCTTCGGTGTCTTTTATATTTCGGTTTTTCTTAGTTATCATTTAGCTTCTGACACAAAAATGGTAATAGTTAGAGATGGGGATTGAAGTTCCAGTCGTTCTGTAGTAATATCTGTTATTCCTTAGAGGCTTCATTTCTGTTTCCCTTTTTTCTATTTTGGTGTGTTGAGCTGTTTCTCTGCCTTTTCGCAGATTTCTGGTTCTTTGTTCTTTTCTTAGAGTATTTGACTTTCCTTTGGCCGGATATACACTATAAGAATCGCTTGAAACCAATTTTATGCTATCTTGACTCTCAAATGTCATCTCATCTTTGTAATCAGCTTATGTGCCAATCTTTAGTTTCTTCTTTCTTGCCCTTTGAGGTCCTGAGACGGTAGGAAAACTTACCGAACCGCGCATATTTCTTTAGCCCATAACACTGTTTATAAATGACATAGAACTTTTTCCTGGCTGATTATATTGTGGGTAATAGGATTCCTCATGCTTTTGTAAGCCTATACGACCCATAGTAACCCAAAATTAATTGTTTTGAAAACAGATCGGGTCAAAAGTCGCTTTTTTTGCATGGAAAGCCCTGATGGGTCATCTCTTTTTTAATCCGCTGCTAGTGGGGCACTGAAATGTCAGAGAGTTGACTAATCATATTATAAAGGAAATCACTCCATCTAGTCCCTTTTGTAATAAACAAAACAGAATATTTAAAACAAAGCTTCGACAAAAACTGCATCTTCTTATACAAGATGATGAATAATTTCACAATAGTAGGTTATAACCGTAGATGACGCTAAAATTAAAAACTATATGATAACGCTAGTTATTATGACGGTAATTCAGTAATTATCGTCGTTATTATTCGGCAGTTAACAGTAATTGCTGTTGGTAAGTCGTAATGGTGTGCAACCACTGCATCGTGGTTGCAGTGGTAGTTGCAACCTAGTAAGGAACGAACCATGGCCCATAGTAACCCAAAATTAATTATTTTTAAAATATACTGGATAGAAACAAAGGTTCACCATTGGAATCTCCATAGCCAAAGATCCATCTTTCGTTTAAAAACGATTCCCAAGTAAAGTCTTTTGAGAATTTTGCTGATAGCATTAATGTTTTTATTAAAAAGATTGGATTTTTGTGTTTCAGATGGACCTTAATCAATAAAGGAGAAACAAGAAAAAAAGGGTTTTTAAATTTGAACTTTTAAAAATTAAAATTTTTGGCCAAACCGCGAATGCCCTTTTGTTTTTTAAGTGTTCAAAATACGTCATTACGGTTGCATTTTTTCTAGTCGTGTGCATCCGTTAATTAGGAACATTGACCTATCAATTAGTTAATTAGTTAAAACTGATACGTTATTTAGTAATATCAGTGTATATATTCAACCTTTCTTTCAATTATAAAACATTTCTTTCAATTCTTCTTTCTTTCAAAACTTTCTTCAAACCTTTCTTTCAAAACCTTCTTTCAATCATCCAACTTTCTTTCAATCATCCAACCTTCTTTCAACCATCCAACCTTCTTTCAATCATACAGCCTTTCTTTCAATTATAGAACCTTTCTTTCAATTTTCCAATCTTCTTTCTTACAGCCGACCTTTTTTAGTCATCCAACCTTTTTTCAATCATCCAACCTTTCTTCAATCGTCTAGCCTTCTTTCAATCATCCAACGTTCTTTCATTCTTCCAACTTTCTGTCAAACACGCAACCTTCTTTCATACCTTCTTTCAATCATCCAAGCTTCTTTCAGTCATCCAACCTTATTAAAATCATCCAACCTTCTTTCAATCATCCAACCTTTCCAACCTTCTTACAATCATCCAACGTTCTTTCATCCATCACCCACCTTTTTTCAATCATCTAACCTTTTTTCAATCGTCTAGCCTTCTTTCAATCATCAAAAGTCCTTTCATTCACCCAACTTTCTTTCAAACACACAACCTTCTTTCTTTCCTTCTTTCAATCATCCAACCTTCTTCTTTCAATCATACAACCTTTCTTTCAAATATAACCTTTCTTTCAATTTTCCAATCTTATTTCGAACAACCGACCTTTTTTCAATCATTCCACCTTTTTTCAATCATCTAACCTTTCTTCAATCGTCTAACCTTCTTTCAATCATCCAACCTTCTTTCAATAATCCAACGTTCTTTCAATCATCCAATCTTCTTTCAATCATATAACCTTTCTTTAAAATCATACAACCTTTCTTTCAATTTTCCAATTTTCTTTCGAACAACCGACCATCAATTTTTGGTTCTGATTCCGATTCCAGAGCCGACACCTATAACACATGTAATATCGGGTCTAGAAAGTTATGCAACAACACTTTGTATTGTTTCATAAAAGTTGTCTTTCTCTATTTCATCTGCTTCGTTAGTTGGTGCGTAGGAGGCATTGAGAGCCTTCTATGAGCTGACCAGAATCTTGTGTAAATAATTCTTTCGTGAGAGATATCCATTTTAGCATCATTCACCTAGCTGTATGTGACATCAGTGCACCCGCACCTGCTTGGCTTCTGCTTTCATGTCTGCTGTATATGAGGACGTACCCATTTTTAGGGGTTCCATCCCACTGCGAAAACATTTAGTTTCACTTGGCTTTTACGTCTATGTTGTACTGGATCACTTCGTTCATTTTCTGTTCGGTTTGTGAGATCTGGTTAATCGTCCTCACATTCCAAAATCCGAACTTCAGATGTTGCTTCGTAGTCAGCCTAGCTTACCCTAACCTATACCTAGGCCTAATGTTAGGCCTAACTTGAACCAAACTTTAACCTAATCTAAACTTAATCTTAACCTTACCATACTTAACCTACTTAGCCTAACCTACTTAACCTAACCTTACTCGACCGTACCTTAACCTACTAACCTTCTTTGTCATCTTCTCGCTTTTTTTAAGCCATTGAAATGGCTTAAGGTCTAACCTTCTTTCAATCATCCAAAGTTCTTTCATTCATCCAGCTTTCTCTCAAACACACAACCTTCTTTCTTTCCTTCTTTCATTCATCCAACCTTCTTCTTTCAATCATACAACCTTTCTTTCAAATACAACCTTTCTTTCAATTTTCCAATCTTATTTCGAACAACCGACCTTTTTTCAATCATTCAACCTTTTTTCAATCATCTAACCTTTCTTCAATCGTCTAACCTTCTTTCAATCATCCAGCCTTCTTTCAATAATCCAACCTTCTTTCAATCATCCAATCTTCTTTCAATCATATAACCTTTCTTTAAAATCATACAACCTTTCTTTCAATTTTCCAATCTTCTTTCGAACAACCGGCCATCAATTTTTGGTTCTAATTCCGATTCCAGAGCCGACACCTATGACACACGTAATATCGTGTCTAGAAAGTTATGCAACAACACTTTGTAGTGTTTCATAAAAGTTGTCTTTCTCTATTTCATCTGCTTCGTTAGTTGGTGCGTAGGAGGCATTGAGAGCCTTCTATGAGCTGACCAGAATCTTGTGTAAATAATTCTTTCGTGAAAGATGTCCATTTTAGCATCATTCACCTAGCTGTATGTGACATCAGTGCACCTGCACCTGCTTGGCTTCTGCTTTCATGTCTGCTGTATATGAGGACGTACCCATCTTTTAGGGGTTCCATCCCACTGCAAAAACATTTAGTTTCACTTGGCTTTTACGTCTATGTTGTACTGGATCACTTCTTTCATTTTCTGTTCGGTTTGTGAGATCTGGCTCATCGTCCTCACATTCCAAAATCCGAACTTCAGATGTTGCTTCGCAGTCAGCCTAGCTTACCCTAACCTATACCTAGGCCTAATGTTAGGCCTAACTTGAACCCAACTTTAACCTAATCAAAACTTAATCTTAACCTTACCTTACTTAACCTACTTAGCCTAAACTACTTAACCTAACCTTACTCGACCGTACCTTAACCTACTAACCTTTTTTGTCATCTTCTCGCTTTTTTTCAAGCCATTGAAATGGCTTAAGGTCTAACCTTCTTTCAATCACCCAAAGTTCTTTCATTCATCCAACTTTCTTTCAAACACACAACCTTCTTTCTTTCCTTCTTTCAATCATCCAACCTTCTTCTTTCAATCATACAACCTTTCTTTCAAATATAGCCTTTCTTTCAATTTTCCAATCTTATTTCGAACAACTGACCTTTTTTCAATCATTCAACCTTTTTTCAATCATCAAACCTTTCTTCAATCGTCTAACCTTCTTTCAATCATCCAACCTTCTTTCAATAATCCAACCTTCTTTCAATCATCAAATCTTCTTTCAATCATATAACCTTTCTTTAAAATCATACAACCTTTCTTTCAATTTTCTTATCTTCTTTCGAACCACCGACCATCAATTTTTGGTTCTAATTCCGATTCCAGAGCTTCCAGAGCCGACACCTATGACACACGTAATATCATGTCTAGAAAGTTATGCAATAACGCTTTGTAGTGTTTCATAAAAGTTGTCTTTCTCTATTTCATCTGCTTCGTTAGTTGGTGTGTAGGAGGCATTGAGAGCCTTCTATGAGCTGACCAGAATCTTGTGTAAATAATTCTTTCGTGAAAGATGTCCATTTTACCATCATTCACCTAGCTGTATGTGACATCAGTGCACCTGCACCTGCTTGGCTTCTGCTTTCATGTCTGCTGTATATGAGGACGTACCCATCTTTTAGGGGTTCCATAATCCAACCTTCTTTCAATCATACAATCTTCTTTCAATCATATAACCTTTCTTTAAAATCATACAACCTTTCTTTCAATTTTCCAATCTTCTTTCGAACAACCGACCATCAATTTTTGGTTCTAATTCCGATTCCAGAGCTTCCAGAGCCAACACCTATGACACACGTAATATCGTGTCTAGAAAGTTATGCAACAACACTTTGTAGTGTTTCATAAAAGTTGTCTTTCTCTATTTCATCTGCTTCGTTAGTTGGTGCGTAGGAGGCATTGAGAGCCTTCTATGAGCTGAACAGAATCTTGTGTAAATAATTCTTTCGTGAGAGATGTCCATTTTAGCATCATTCACCTAGCTGTATGTGACATCAGTGCACCTGCACCTGCTTGGATTCTGCTTTCATGTCTGCTGTATATGAGGACGTACCCATCTTTTAGGGGTTCCATCCCACTGCGAAAACATTTAGTTTCACTTGGCTTTTATGTCTATGTTGTACTTGATCACTTCTTTCATTTTCTGTTCGGTTTGTGAGATCTGGCTCATCGTCCTCACATTCCAAAATCCGAACTTCAGATGTTGCTTCGTAGTCAGCCTAGCTTACCCTAACCTATACCTAGGCCTAATGTTAGGCCTAACTTGAACCCAACTTTAACCTAATCTAAACTTAATCTTAACCTTACCTTACTTAACCTACTTAGCCTAAACTACTTAACCTAACCTTACTCGACCGTACCTTAACCTACTAACCTTCTTTGTCATCTTCTCGCTTTTTTTTAAGCCATTGAAATGGCTTAAGGTCTAACCTTCTTTCAATCATCCAAAGTTCTTTCATTCATCCAACTTTCTTTCAAACACACAAGCTTCTTTCTTTCCTTCTTTCAATCATCCAACCTTCTTCTTTCAATCATACAACCTTTATTTTAATTTTCCAATCTTATTTCGAACAACCGACCTTTTTTCAATCATTCAACCTTTTTTCAATCATCTAACCTTTCTTCAATCGTCTAACCTTCTTTCAATCATCCAACCTTCTTTCAATAATCCAACCTTCTTTCAATCATCCAATCTTCTTTCAATCTATAACCTTTCTTTAAAATCATACAACCTTTCTTTCAATTTTCCAATCTTCTTTCGAACAACCGACCATCAATTTTTGGTTCTAATTCCGATTCCAGAGCTTCCAGAGCCGACACCTATGACACACGTAATATCATGTCTAGAAAGTTATGCAACAACACTTTGTAGTGTTTCATAAAAGTTGTCTTTCTCTATTTCATCTGCTTCGTTAGTTGGTGCGTAGGAGGCATTGAGAGCCTTCTATGAGCTGAACAGAATCTTGTGTAAATAATTCTTTCGTGAGAGATGTCCATTTTAGCATCATTCACCTAGCTGTATGTGACATCAGTGCACCTGCACCTGCTTGGATTCTGCTTTCATGTCTGCTGTATATGAGGACGTACCCATCTTTTAGGGGTTCCATCCCACTGCGAAAACATTTAGTTTCACTTTGCTTTCACGTCTATGTTGTACTGGATCACTTCTTTCATTTTCTGTTCGGTTTGTGAGATCTGGCTCATCGTCCTCACATTCCAAAATCCGAACTTCAGATGTTGCTTCGTAGTCAGCCTAGCTTACCCTAACCTATACCTAGGCCTAATGTTAGGCCTAACTTGAACCCAACTTTAACCTAATCTAAACTTAATCTTAACCTTACCTTACTTAACCTACTTAGCCTAACCTACTTAACCTAACCTTACTCGACCGTACCTTAACCTACTAGCCTTCTATGTCATCTTCTCACTTTTTTTAAGCCATTGAAATGGCTTTAAAAAAAGTGAGATTAGGCTCGAAAACCAACCTTTTTCCTTTCCTTTTTGAATTTTCATCCTTTTTAATAAGGGTTTTTTGTTTTTTTTTAGCACTCGTCTGGGTGCTTCTTCTTGTAAAATGGCGTTACGCCATTTTCTTTTTTTTTCCTTTATTCCTAATATATCGAGTATTTGACTCGATATATTAGGGATGATAGGTTGCAGGAGAATCGCTGCAATCCTACAAGTCTCCAAACAAATGGAGACTATTTTTTCTCGTTGGGTGGCTTCCAATGTCCAAGGCTTCTTCGACGTGATAATGCTATCTGCGCTTGTTATTGCGCATAGGATTGCATCAATTCCTTTTGAGTATTGAAACTCAGCAAATTTTTTTGCCACAACTGATTTTAGAACACCCAATTCCTTGAGATGTTTTTGCAAATAGCCAACTTCAGTTAGCTTTTTCCGGCTGAATTTTGGGAATTCTTCAGTCGGATTTATTTTCTCACTTGTACAACGGCTCAGTAGATTACAGAGCTTGTTAACAAGCTCTGTATTGTGGAGGTCTACTAGCCTTTCATATTGGAAGTGATTGTCGTTCTTTTCTCTACTTCGCAAGAGAAAGTAGCGCAGTGTGCTTGAACACACAGTGACTGATAATTCATCTGGAACGCCAGCTATTCCTTTCATTTTAAGGAAGTGGCCATCATTTGCTGTATTACTCCTTTGCAGAGTCACAGCAGTACCTGTCGATTTGGACATTTTAATCCATTTTTTCCTTTTGTTTGGATTATTTTGATTCACATCTTCAACCAGCCAATGACCGTGCACAAAAATTTGTTTTGGTAGGTCTAAACCAAGAGCCAAGAGAATAGCCGGCCAAAGAATGGAATGAAATTTCAGGATATCCTTGCCTATTACCTGAATATCAGGTGGCCAAACATGGGGTTCATTAAGGTATCCTGTTGCAGTCAAATAACTACACAACGCGTCAAACCATACATGTATAGTTTGAGTGGAGTCACCTGGAACCTGTATTCCCCATCCATTGTTGCTCCTTAGCCGAGATATTGACCATTCGTCTAAGTCATTTTTTTGCAGCTCTCGGAGAATCTGTTCACAGTATGACAGGCTTGACTGGTTCTCCAGTACTTCTGGCTTGATTGGAGATTTCAACTTTAGCCATTTTATTACCAGGTCCTTTAAGGACTCGCCATTCTTAACACCCAAAAGACTAAATACGTAGTTTTCCTCTTGAAATGTCTCTACAGGTTGTCTGGAGTCTTTTGTCACTCTTTTTCCATTTATAACAATGGTTTTTCTTTTATTAACGACGTCTTCGTCTGAGACGGAATAATATCCGGAATATATTTTTTTTTTTATAAAACCATCTTTGGCTAATCTCGTCCATATTGCCTGGACAACATTACAATGTCTTTCCTCCGTGGTCCTAATGAATGTAGTTGGACTACACTCAGACGTTTTTACGATATCGCAGAACTGTTGTGAGACATAATCACATTGTGCCTGAACAGTTCTTTTATTCTTTGTTGCTGCTTGTTTTATTTTTAGGCCATGTTCGTCCATGCCGGTGACATATAAGACTGTTTTGTCATCAAGGCTTTGGCAACGAGCCATTACATCAGCCATTATACTGGTGTAAGCATGGCCAATATGAGGATCTCCATTGGCGTAGAATATAGGCGTTGTAATTATACAACATTCCTGTTCGGAATACAATGTTGGCAAAAGATGACAAAATTCCTCACTAACTGGTCTTGGCTTACTGTTTTTAATGTAAAGAACATTATTTTCTCCTTTTAGAGTCGTTTTTGCTTTTCGGTATTTTGTAACGCCCCACAAGACAGTTCCGGTATATATTGCTGCACCGCCAATCAACACTAACTTTTTGAACATGATGGTTTTTTTTTATACTAGCCGTCACTGTGGGATATTGCTCTTTTATTGACTTATTGACGTCATTCCAGCAATGACGTTTTTGTAGAACAGAATGTTACTCTTCATTCACTGGAATGATCAAATACTTTGTATTGGGCTCATAACAGAAATGACGTCACTTTCACATTACTGTTATAATGGTGAAAAAAGAGCATAGATCTAAGATTCTAAAACAAACCTAAAAGATATGTCAATAGTTCTCTGATAAGTCAGTGGGGTTAGTTTTATCAAAGGCGCGAGGGGAAGGGGAGGGTAAAGACTGTGGAAAATGAAAATGGGGTTTAAGTGTTTCTCCTCAGAAAATCCTCTCCACCCCCCGTATAAAACTACAGGATGGTTGGCCCCAAGCCCCCATAGCACCTCCCGGCTGAAGGGCCATGACAATGCGGGATACGTAAACAATGGGCAAATTCAATAGCTTACAGTCATTTCCCCAGGGGCTGTAAGGAGGGTTGGGGTCATGTTATACCCAATGTCATAGTTCATGGGCCTTTCAACTATGATGAACAAAATGGCTATCTCAAAATTTTGATCGGACGAATTTGGAAAAAAAGTGGCGGCGGAGGTGGCTAGTTCCCCACCAGTTTTTTAGGTTGCTTAAAAAGGACACTAGAACTTTTAATTTCTGTTCGAATGAGCTCTATTCTGATATTCTAGGACCACTGGGTTTGTACGATTGCCCCTGGGAAAAAAACAACTACAAAATAAACACGCATCCGTGATCTTTCTTCTGGCAAAAAAAAAAACAACAAAATTTCACATTTTTGCAGACAGGAGCTTGAAACCCTTTGATGAATAAAACCAAAAATAAATGAAATTTATACATTTGAAATCAGCATAAAAGCCAATTCTTTCAATTTGTCTATTAGTATTAAAATTCTTTTTTTAAACCGTTTTTTTTTTATATTGGCTACTATTGAGCCGGATCACACCTTACATAAGATTTGTTATCACTAACCATTTGAACCGTAATTTTCTCAGATTTTTCGTTTGGTTCTTATTACGCATATGAAGGAGTTACCCCTTCCTCAGTACTCACTCGTTACGCTTAAGTGTTTGTGAAATTGTAACAAGCTCACATTCCTAATAATTTCTCGTCGTTTTAAGTTTTAATGTTGTTCCTTACTTTCAGTTGGAAAAATGTATATTTTTTTGTTTGTCTTTTATTTAATAACAACCAAAAGCCGAAAGCATACAATATCTTTGGTTTATTATCACATAAAAATCATAGTTAAGAAGCTGCTTAAGATATTAAATCCTAAGATTGGTCGAAAAATAACGAACAAATTATTGTATATCGGCCATTATTTAACAAAATTTCAACTTAAGTGTAAAGAGCGAGGTACTGACGAGGAGATGAAACTCTCTCATATACGTAATATGCTAAAGTATATGCTAAATATGCTAAAGTTCAAATTTTGTCCAAATTCTTTAAGAATGCCCCCTGAATCTCAAAAGCTGTTTAATTAGAATAAATAGGTCTTTAGAAATTACTAAAATGACTTTAGCGTAAAAAGCGAGATTGTGAAGAGGGTAGGAACCATCCCACATGCGTAACAATTTCTGTCTATTTTGTGTTTTAATATTGCTTCTTACTTTTAGTTGAAAATAAAATCCCCTGCGTCTAGCCTACTTAACTTGAAAGTTTTACGCCCATTGAAGAATTTCATTTAAAGATTCCCTCAAAGCTATGCTAAATAGTCTTCACTACGAATTTCCGTAACAGTGGTTTTGGGCATACACTGAACTTTTCTATTTTTCGTCAACTTTTCATGTAACGTAATATTCAATTTGGGTTTTGGTGTTATTGCCACGGAAACCCTCCTTCATTCCCCAAACGCATCCGATCAAAATTTCGAGATAGCCATTTTTTACCAAAACTGTCCAAAGGTCCAATAGCCATCCCTCCAGGTTTGGAGACCCCCCTTCCATCCCCCGAGCTATGAGCTGTAAGCTATGCTAGCTCCTTATTGTTAAGATATTAGGTTTTTACAGGAAGGGTGGTCGTATAAACTTTGGAGGGGGCAGATGCCTCAAAGGGTGCATTTTAATGCAAACAACTCCCGACTCGCATTGAGTCTTCAGATAAATACCTAATTGGTTCTAAGAAAGGGGCAGGGACGGTGTGGAGGTAAAAACTGACATTTAATTCCTCTTGATTTTTCGGAATATTTCTGGTCTGTGCTGTTATTACGAAAGAAAAGAGCAACATTAAAACATAAAATTAGCAGAAGTTATTCTGTATAGGAAGGGGGCTGCCTTAATGATAAAATTTATTTATAAAAATAATAATAAGGTAATATTAAAATTTATTTAAATAAAAGATGTTGCCCAACTAGGTACTTTAAATAAAAAGCACTAAAGCTATAAATATTTGATTAAAAATATTAAGAGAGTATTTATCACAAAGTGGAACGACACTACTTTTTATTCACCATTTGATGTGCAATTAAACCTGAAAGTAAATAGAACCAATTCAGTTCACATATTAAAAATCAACAGTTTACGATAAAAAATTTTGGGGAGGAGAAATGAGGTAAAATGTGTTGCTTGGAGAAAATTTTCTAAGCACTATTTAAAACTGGATGAGTTAAGAATAATGCACAGATAAGCACTAGTTTCGTAAAAGCTTTAGGAGACAGGGCCATACCTAAATTTGTGTTTTCTTTTAGCTAAAAATAAATATTTTATAGAACTGGTTTTAGCCTAGTTGAACTAAAACACTACAGATGTGCTAGGTTTAAGCTTAGCATATGGATGTAATTAAATAAAGAAAAAAAAAAAAAAAACAGAACAAATTCTCTTTTAAATTAAGGTAAAAGTCGAAATTAAAAATTGAAATGAAGATTTAACTAGTAAGTAACTGATAGAATTTTAGAGTACAAAAAAATAAATAAATATAAAAAAATAGCCAGATCGGGATTGTAATTTTTAATTTATCAATTACTTTTCAGAACCTTTAAACTGCGAGTCTGGTCGTTTAAAGCAATTACAAATAAATTAATACTTCCATTCTTGGGGTGCTGTGAAAAAAATAAGCAACTCATGGATCTTTTATTTGACCATTTGCTCTTAAAGCGTTAGCAAAAATATTCAACTTATTGTAAAACCAAGAGGGTTGAGGGGTAGGTAAAACTTATTTTTACTTACTTTCTGTTCGTGTTTAATGTCCATATCCCGTCTTATCCAAATATGTGAGAAGCTCTCCCAACAACCACCGATAGCTTTTAATCCGAGTTCTAGCTTCTGCAAAACAATTCTTCGAAAATGAAAATCGCCTCTGAAAAGCTGACCTCTTAAGATTTCTTCAAGGGTGGGCCTGGAATGCCAAAATGATTCTTCAGGTCGTCGTTATGTTTATATTCATAAGGGAGGACTCTTTAGGAAAATATTGCTCTCGAGAACTACAATCCCCCTCCCTTCGACTCTTAGAAGGTAAGCATGTATACGATGTTTTATTACAAAAAAAAACCCGAAAATAAAAGAAATAACAAAAAAAAATGAACATGTTATGTTGATCTAATATATATTATTCCGAATATATATATATTATTCGAATATATATTGTATTCGAATAATATATTATTCCGAACTTGTAGATCCTAGAGGGTAAATTTCCTCCCAATAGTGATCTCAAGTACCTCTCACGAAAATTTAGAAAATCTGATCCAAAAAATGCGCTTGTCGAAGGTCTGGACACCCCATCCTCCTCAATGATACCTACCGATCTTTCCCCTCCACAATAGCTGGGTTGGAACATTGCAAAACTGTAAAACCATTCTAGACAAAATCTATTCATTTTGAACGGACTGTGTAAATTTTTGAGACGAAACCGGCCTCTAAAACAAGGGGATATTTATACAGCTTTCAGGCGGATCACAATAAATAGACTATTTCAGGATGTTTGTGATTGATAGAATTTAGACTTTTTTCAGGCCAAAATTTGCGAATTGCAACAAAAAAGTGGCAGAACTTGGTACTTTGTTGTGATAGGATATGAAACTTGTAGGCTATGCATGTAATTGTCACTAAATATAAGCATATTGACCATTTCAGATTTTCACTCAATACCATTTTAGCTGATCGGCCCAAAAATTTTGGCTTGTGGCACAGATATTTGTGCCAACGTTTGCGGCAGAAAATTCAAATAGTTCGTTACCACGAACTGTTTAAAATAAACAAAAGCAATCCTTTTTGGCACAAGGCAGGAATATATGGAGCTTGCGAAAATTTAATGTCATATTCAACAATCTGTCTTGCACACTTTACGCAAAAAATGCTGAGCGGAGACCCTTGCCACCTCCTATCTAGAAACGGAAGTCAGAGGCGTACAAAAAGCGGCAAAACAGGAATAACGTTGCTTCTGGAGCATAAGAAACAGCGTTCCTACTCCAACGATGCAGAAATGGAGCATCAAAATGTCAGAAAAGAGCAGAATTATAGTTGGATACAATCACAAACAAGCATAAATAAAGTAATGATTTAAGTGTGTCTTTCTAACCAAAGCCGAGGGTGATTACTTCAAATTCGTGCAATTCAAGTAATAATAAAAAAATGTTTAAAACTTCTTCTCAACCCTTCCCCCCGACCAAAAAATTTTCCTGAAAACGTCTGTACACTTCCCAATAACCATTACTATGTGTAAACACTGGTCAAAGTTTGTCACTTGCAGCCCCTCCCATGGGGAATGTGGGGGAGTAAGTCGTTTCCAAAGACACAGTTATAAAGCTTTTCGACTATGATGAATAGAATGGCTATCTCAGAATTTTGATTCGACGACTTTGGGAGAAAATGAGCGTGGGAGGGGGCCTAGGTGCCCTACAATTTTGGTCACTTAAAAAGGATCCTAGAACTTTTCGTTTTATTTAGAATGAGCCCTCTTGCGACATTCTAGGATCACTGAGTCGATACGATCACCCCTGGGGAAAAGAAAAAAAAAATAAACACATCCGTGATCTGTCTTGTGGCAAAAAATACAAAATTCCACATTTTTGTATATAGGAGCTTGAAAGTTGTATAATAGGGTTCTCTGATATTATGTGACGTTTAGACGGTGTTTCACCCTATTTTCTACAATAAGGCTTTTCTCAGGCTCGTAACTTTTGATGGGTAAGACTAAACTTGATGAATCTTATATATTTAAAATCAGTATTAAATTGAAATTCTTAAGATGTAACTATTGGTATCAAAGATCCGTTTTTTAGAGTTTGGATGCTATTGAGCCGGGTCGCTCCTCGTTACCACGAACTGTTTGATGCTAGAGTTCATTAATAGCAGGAATATAGTTTTAGTTCGGTATGATGACCCCTAGAGATAAACATGAAACTAAATAAATAAAAAAAAAAATACATTGAAGATGCAGAGTTCTTATTAAGTTAACAAAATAGTTTACATTTAATCAGGTTATGTATGAAGTGGATCTTAAACTAAGCAGCTTATTGTTAAGAGAATTTCGAATAATAAGGTTCAATCTCTGATTCCTTAAAGGGGACAGCACCCATTGTACACGGAACAATTTTTATTAGTTTCACATTTTAATGGTCTTCCTAACTTTCCGCTGAAAAAAACTTGATTGTTTTTTACTACTATAAGTAAATAAAAAAAAACTAAAATAAACTGAGGTTTATATGAATAATCAAGTCCAGCTTAAAATAAACAGAAATTAAAGCTGACAGAATTAAAGCCCATTAAAGCCTATAGTTTCATATGCGCTTTATTGTCAATAAACTTCGTGAGCTTTCAGAACATTTTAGTTCCAAATGCAACCAGTCGGTGCTCGTCATTAACATTAACACATAAGAAAATTGATGTCACAAGGCTGATCAAGGCTTTTCAGAAGTGCTTATTCCACTTCACTCCAAAAAAGCTTGACTATTATTTCTGTTTATTTGAAAGTAACATGTGCTTTGAACAGCGTGGCTTTTATTTATCAAAACATCAACAAAAAAAAAGAGAACTGAAGACTGAAGAGAAGTCAAAAGAGCACATTGATTGTTTAACATAAGATGATATTTCATCTCTATAAATATCAGCAATATTTTATTCTTTACTGGAATTAAATATCAAAAACAAGTTTCTCAACTAAAAGGAAGGAGCAAAATTGAAACTTAAAACGAACAGATATTATTCCATGCACGAAGCGGTTGCCCTCCTCCTCAATACCTTGATCTTTACGCTAAAGTTTTTGAGCACTTTTAGAAAAGCTTTCCGTTTTAATCAAACGGCCCTTGTAATTTAGGAGTCGTTCTTAAAAAATTGTGACAAACAATCAAACTATAGCATAAAGAGCATGGTACTGAGAAGGGGAGCACCCCTTCACACACGGAACATTTTCCTTTTGTTTTGAGTTTCAATGTTGCTCCTTACTCTCCGTTGAAAAAACTTGCTTTTGTAATTTAATTTCTGATCGTTTTTCAAATAATTCTGGTATGTGGCTCACCCTCCATAAAAATTTTTCCCTCCTTGCAGAAAACTCCTCCGTGGAAAGTTCCTCCCGCGTAAATACACCACCCTCTTAAAATTTCTTCCGGAAAATTCCAAAATCACTGATCCCCCCCCCCATAAAATGTTCTTCAAAAGATTCAAAAAAGTTCTTTTTACCTTATTTTCATTCGAAAAAGACTAAGTTCTAATCGTTTTTCCAATCACTCGGGAAATCCCCCCTTTCGTGAAAATTATTTCCCAGAAATCCAAACACGATGAAAATTACCCCCGGACGATTTCCCGGGAACATCTCCACATTCAAAATTTTTCAAGTCCCCCCAGTGTAAAATTTTTCCTGGAAATTTCACCCCCAAAAATTTCCCTCCATACAGAAGATCATACCTACGGAAATTCATCCAGAACATGCCCCCCCTCCACCACCGAAAATGTCTGTACACTTCCCAATAACAAAGACTATGCGTCAACAATGTTGTTTACTATGCGTAAACAAAATGCCTGTTTACTTCCCAAATAATAAATATTACGCGTAAACAATGGACAAATCTTATAACTTAAAACCTATCCCCAGGAGCTGGGGGGGTGGGGTAATTTATCACCAAAGACATAGCTGTGAACTTTTCAACTATGCTGAACAAAACGACTATCTCAAAATTTTTGTTGAAAAGCCGCATGAGAGGGGGACTAGTTATCCTCCAATATTTTTGTCACTTAAAAGGGCACTCGAACTTTTAAGTTCAGCTCAAACGAGCCATCTCCCAACGTTTTACGTCCATTGGTTCGATACGAATACCCCTAGAAAAAAAACACAAAAAAATACGCATTGGTGATCTTTCTTCCGACAAAAAATACAAAATTCTACATATAAAATTTAGCCAATATTATCTCCAAAGACATAGTTTTGGGACTCTTTCAACTATGCTTAACAAAACAACTATCTCAAATTCTGGGAAAAAAGGGTGTGGGGGGGACTAGTTGTCCAATCTTTTGGTCATATAAAGAACACTAGAACTGTTAATTTCAGTTCAAATGAGCCCTCTCCCAATCATCTACGTCCATTGGTTCGACACAATTACCACTAGAAAAAAACACGCATTGGTGATCTTTCTTGCGACCTGATTCCAAATTTTTGCAGATAGCAGCAGATAGAAGCATTTTCTGACGGTCTGACGGTGTGATTTTAATTAACAGTCTTTGACTTTTAGAGGGTGTTACCCCCTTTTTTCCGATACTAGGCAAATTTTTTCAGGCTCGTAGCCTTTTATGGGTAACACTTGGCTTAATGAATCTTACATATTTGGAATCAACATAATAAGTCCATTCTTATGATTTATTCATGGATATCAAAGTTCGTTTTTTAGAGTTCCAGTTACTATTGAGCAGTGTTGCTCCTTACAGTTCGTTACTAGGAACTGTTTGATAGTTACAAAAGAAAAAAAAGGTTTAAAATGGATTTAGTTTTCAGTAAACCCTAAATAACACTAGGCTTTGGAAGGCGTAGCTTAGTCCTGCTCCTGTTTGCAGTAATTTCTGTTCATTTCAAGCTGGATTTGATTATTTATCTTAGCTTGTGTTCGTTTTAGGATTCTTATATTCATCTATAATAGTATATACTATATTTACGTTTGATGTGATCATATATTTTAAAGTATGTTTGTTTTGGGTTTCATTTATTCATTGACAGTAATTTTCTGTTCGTTTTAATTAATATAGGACTTAAAACTTCTTTGTAGAAAAAGTTTTTTGTTTTAATTGAAGAATATAAGAAATTATCCAAAATTTGACAGCTTATTCTTAAATTTCACCCCCACCCGCTCTTTTTGAAATTAAAAGTAATTTTTTGGTATTGCCATTGAAAAGTTTGCTTTCTTTTGGTATCTTTATTTGAAAATAATCAACAAAATCACCACCCCCCTAAATATATGAAAAATATAGTTTTGCTCCATCCACCCATTATTTTTCCTGAACTGAAGCCACTGAGGTCACATCTATAATTCAATTATCCCCTGAATTCTAACATTCAATTGGAGGATATAAAAAAGAATGTCTTTTTTTGTAGAGAACTAAAATCCACCACAAAAGTTTAATATGTATTTGAAATGAAAAGTTCATTCTTTGAAAGTAATGGCTTATATTATAAAGTCGATCCGGAATATGCTCTTGTGCAGCACTTCCCATGCTTGGATCAAGGCCAGGGCTTTCAGACAAAAGCTAGAGCTGGCACCGCAAGCAGAAGGAATTCGCTGCATGATTTACCGATCTGCTGCCAAGACTCATCCAAAACTGTTCCATGAAGTACTCAGCTTCTTGGTGACAGCTGTCAATTACATATAGAGCGAATTGCTTTCATAACTCATCAACTTCAAAACTTGTGCAACACTTTGACGGTGAGGTACTAAACACCAGTTTGTGAGATACCTTAATGAAGAGACTTGGATCCAAAGAATTGCTTTCATAACTCATCAACTTCAAAACTTATGCAAAAAAAATGCACTTTGATGGTGAAGTACTACCAGTTTGATACTACCGTACTACCGGTACTACCGGTATCTCACAAACACCAGTTTGTGAGATACCTTAATGAAGAAACTTGGATCCAAAGAATAGCCTACTTTCTGACATCTTAGATTATATAAATAAGCTAATTTAAAACTGTAGGGTAAAGAGATTGGAATTGTTAACTTCCAAGATAAAGTTTCAGGCTCTCAGGTTAAAGCTGCAAAACTGGCATCGTAAGAAAAAAAAGAAAAAAAAGAAAAAGAAATAGTTTCATGTTTATCTCTAGGGGTCATCATACCGAACTAAAACTATATTCCTGCTATTAATGAACTCTAGCATCAAACAGTTCGTGGTAACGAGGAGCGACCCGGCTCAATAATAACCAAAACTCTAAAAAACGGATCTTTGATACCAATAGTTACATCTTAAGAATTTTAATGTAATACTGATTTTAAATATATAAGATTCATCAAGTTTAGTCTTACCCATCGAAAGTTACGAGCCTGAGAAATAGCGTTATTGTAGAAAACAGGGTGAAACACCGTCTAAACGTCACATAATCTTAATGAAAATCCCACCATCAGATTCAGTGCATCAGAGAGCCCTACTATACAACTTTCAAGCTCCTATATACAAAAATGTGGAATTTTGTATTTTTTGCCACAAGACAGATCACGGATGTGTGTTTATTTTTTTTTTCTTTTCCCCTGGGGTGATCGTATCGACTCAGTGATCCTAGAATGTCGCAAGAGGGCTCATTCTAAATAAAACGAAAAGTTTTAGGATCCTTTTTAAGTGACCAAAATTGTTGGGCACCTAGGCCCCCTCCCACGCTCATTTTCTCCCAAAGTCGTCGGATTAAAATTCTGAGATAGCCATTCTATTCATCATAGTCGAAAAGCTTTATAACTGTGTCTTTGGAGACGACTTACTCCTCCACATTCCCCATGGGAGGGGCTGTAAGTGACAAACTTTGACCAGTATTTACACATAGTAATGGTTATTGGGAAGTGTACAAACGTTTTCAGGAAAAATTTTTGGTCGGGGGGAAGGGTTGAGAAGAGGTTTTAAACATTTTTTTTATTATTACTTGAATTGCACGAATTTGAAGTAATCACCCTCGGCTTTGGTTAGATAGACACACTTAAATCATTACTTTATTTATACTTGTTTGTGATTGTATCCAACTATAGTTCTGCTCTTTTCTGACATTTTGATGCTCCATTTCTGCATCGTTGGAGTAGGAACGCTGTTTCTTATGTTCCAGAAGCAACATTATTCCTGTTTTGCCGCTTTTTGTACGGCTCTGACTTCCGTTTCTAGATAGGAAGTGGCAAGGGTCTCTGCTCAGTATTTTTTGCGTAAAGTGTGCAAGACCGATTGTTGAATATGACATTAAATTTTCGCAGGCTCTATATATTCCTGCCTTGTGCCAACAAGGATTGCTTTTGTTTATTTTAAACAGTTCGTGGTAACGAACTATTTGAATTTTCTGCCACAAACGTTGGCACAAATTTCTGTGCCACAAGCCAAAATTTTTGGGCCGATCAGCTAAAATGGTATTGAGTGAAAATCTGAAATGGTCAATATGCTTATATTTAGTGACAATTACTTGCATAGCCTACAAGTTTCATATCCTATCACAGCAAAGTACCAAGTTCTGCCACTTTTTTGTTGCAATTCACAAATTTTGGCCTGAAAAAAGTCTAAATTCTATCAATCACAAACATCCTGAAATAGTCTATTTATTGTGATCCGCCTGAAAGCTGTATAAATATCCCCTTGTTTTAGAGGCTGGTTTCGTCTCTAAAAATTTACACAGTCTGTTCAAAATGAATAGATTTTGTCTAGAATGGTTTTACAGTTTTGCAATGTTCCAGCCCAGCTATTGTGGAGGGGAAAGATCGGTAGGTATCATTGAGGAGGATGGGGTGTCCAGACCTTCGACAAGCGCATTTTTTGGATCAGATTTTCTAAATTTTCGTGAGAGGTACTTGAGATCACTATTGGGAGGAAATTTACCCTCTAGGATCTACAAGTTCGGAATAATATATTATTCGAATATAATATATATTCGAATAATATATATATTCGGAATAATATATATTAGATCAACACAACATGTTTATTTTTTGTTATTTCTTTTATTTTCGTTTTTTTTTGTAATAAAACATCGTATACATGGTTACCTTCTAAGAGTCGAAGGGAGGAGGATTGTAGTCCTCGAGGGCAATATTTTCCTAAGGAGTCCTCCCTTGTGAATATAAACATAACGACGATCTGGAGAATCATTTTGGCATTCCAGGCCCACCTTTGAAGAAATCTTAAGAGGTCAGCTTTTCAGAGGCGATTTTCATTTTCGAAGAATTGTTTTGCAGAAGCTAGAACTCGGATTAAAAGCTATCGGTGGTTGTTGGGAGAGCTTCTCACATATTTGAATAAGACGGGATATGGACATTAAACACGAACAAAAAGTAAGTAAAAATAAGTTTTACCTGCCCCTCAACCCTCTTGGTCTTACAATAAGTTGAATATTTTTGCTAACGCTTTAAGAGCAAATGGTCAAATAAAAGATCCATGAGTTGCTTATTTTTTTCACAGCACCCCAAGAATGGAAGTATTAATTTATTTGTAATTGCTTTAAACGACCGGACTCGCAGTTTAAAGGTTCTGAAAAGTAATTGATAAATTAAAAATTACAATCCCGATCTGGCTATTTTTTTTATATTTATTTATTTTTTTTGTACTCTAAAATTCTATCAGTTACTTACTAGTTAAATCTTCAGTTCAATTTTTAATTTCGACTTTTACCTTAATTTAAAAGAGAATTTGTTCTGTTTTTTTTTTTTTCTTTATTTAATTACATCTATATTCTAAGCTTAAACCTAGCACATCTGTAGTGTTTTAGTTCAACTAGGCTAAAACCAGTTCTATAAAATATTTATTTTTTGGTAAAAGAAAACACAAATTTAGGTATGGCCCTGTCTCCTAAAGCTTTTACGAAACTAGCGCTTATCTGTGCATTATTCTTAACTCATCCAGTTTTAAATAGTGCTTAGAAAATTTTCTCCGAGCAACACATTTTACCTCATTTCTCCTCCCCAAAATTTTTTATCGTAAACTGTTGATTTTTAATATGTGAACTGAATTGGTTCTATTTACTTTCAGGTTTAATTGCACATCAAATGGTGAATGAAAAACAGTGTCGTTCAACTTTGTGATAAATACTCTCTTAATATTTTTAATCAAATATTTATAGCTTTAGTGCTTTTTATTTAATGTACCTAGTTGGGCAACATCTTTTATTTAAATAAATTTAATATTATCTTATTATTATTTTTATAAATAAATTTTATCATTAAGGCAGCCCCCTTCCTCTACAGAATAACTTCTGCTAATTTTATGTTTTAATCTTGCTCTTTACTTTCGTAATAACAGCACAGACCAGAAATATTCCGAAAAATCAAGAGGAATTAAATATCAGTTTTTACCTCCACACCGTCCCTGCTCCTTTCTTAGAACCAATTAGGTATTTATCTGAAGACTCAATGAGAGTCGGGAGTTGTTTGCATTAAAATGCACCCTTTGAGGCATCTGCCCCCTCCAAAGTTTATACGACCACCCTTCCTGTAAAAACCCAATATCTTAACAATAAGGAGCTAGCATAGCTTACAGCTCATAACTCGGGGGATGGAAGGGGGGTCTCCAAACCTGGAGGGATGGCTATTGGACCTTTGGACAGTTTTGGTAAAAAATGGCTATCTCGAAATTTTGATCGGATGCGTTTGGGGAATGAAGGAGGGTTTCCGTGGCAATAACACCAAAACCCAAATTGAATATTACGTTACATGAAAAGTTGACGAAAAATAGAAAAGTTCAGTGTATGCCCAAAACCACTGTTACGGAAATTCGTAGTGAAGACTATTTAGCATAGCTTTGAGGTAATCTTTTAATGAAATTCTTCAATGGGCGTAAAACTTTCAAGTTAAGTAGGCTAGACGCAGGGGATTTTATTTTCAATTAAAAGTAAGAAGCAATATTAAAACACAAAATAAACAGAAATTGTTACGCATGTGGGATGGTTCCTACCCTCTTCAAAATCTCGCTTTTTACGCTAAAATCATTTTAGTAATTTCTAAAGACCTATTTATTCTAATCAAACAGCTTTTGAGATTCAGGGGGCATTCTTAAAGAATTTGGACAAAGTTTGAACCTTATCATAAAGAACGAGGTATTGACGAGGGGCTGTACCCCTCATATTACGTATATGAGAGAGTTTCATCTCCTCGTCAGTACCTCGCTCTTTACACTTAAGTTAAAATTTTGTTAAATAATGGCCGATATACAATAATTTGTTCGTTATTTTTCGACCAATCTTAGGATTTAATATCTTAAGCAGATTCTTAACTATGATTTTTATGTGATAATAAACCAAAGATATTGTATGCTTTCGGCTTTTGGTTGTTATTAAATAAAAAACAAACAAAAAAATATACATTTTTCCAACTGAAAGTAAGGAACAACATTAAAACTTAAAACGACCAGAAATTATTAGGTATGTGAGCTTGTTATGATTTCACAAAAACTTAAGCGTAACGAGTGAGTACTGAGGAAGGGGTAACTCCTTCATATGCGTAATAAGAACCAAACGAAAAATCTGAGAAAATTACGGTTCAAATGGTTAGTGGGAACAAATCTTATGTAAGGTGTGATCCGGCTCAATAGTAGCCAATATAAAAAAAAAACGGTTTAAAAAAATAATTTTTATACTAAAGGATAAATTGAAAGAATTGGCTTTTATGCTTATTTCAAATGTATAAATTTCATTTATTTTTGGTTTTATTCATCAAAGGGTTTCAAGCTCTTGTCTGCAAAAATGTGAAATTTTGTTGTTGTTTTTTTGCCAGAAGAAAGATCACGGATGCGTGTTTATTTTGTAGTTGTTTTTTTCCTAGGGGCAATCGTACAAACCCAATGGTCCTAGAATATCAGAATAGAGCTCATTCGAACAGAAATTAAAAGTTCTAGTGTCCTTTTTAAGCAACCTAAAAAACTGGTGGGCAACTAGCCACCTCCGCCGCCACTTTTTTTCCAAATTCGTCCGATCAAAATTTTGAGATAGTCATTTTGTTCATCATAGTTGAAAGGCCCATGAACTATGTCATTGGGTATTACATGACCCCAACCCTTCTTACAGCCCCTGGGGAAATGATTGTAAGCTATTAAATTTGCCCATTGTTTACGTATCCCGTATTGTTATGGCCCTTCAGCTGGGAGGTGCTATGGGGGCTTGGGGCCAACCATCCTGTAGTTTTATACGGGGGGTGGAGAGGATTTTCCGAGGAGAAACACTTAAACCCCATTTTCATTTTCCACAGTCATTTTCATTTGTCATTTCAAATTTTCTTCAGCTTTACCCCCCCCCCCCCTTCTCCTCGCTCCTTTGATAAAACTAACCCTACTGACTTATCAGAGAACTATTGAAATATCTTTTAGGTTTGTTTTAGAATCTTCGATCTATGCTCTTTTTTCACCATTATAACAGTAATGTGAAAGTGACGTCATTTCTGTTATTAGCCCAATACAAACTATTTGATCATTCCAGTGAATGAAGAGTAACACTATGTTCTACAAAAACGTCATTGCTGGAATGACGTCAATAAGTCAATAAAAGAGCAATATCCCACAGTGACGGCTAGTATAAAAAAAAACCATCATGTTCAAAACGACTCTAAAAGGAGAAAATAATGTTCTTTACATTAAAAACAGTAAGCCAAGACCAGTTAGTGAAACGGTAGAAGGACAATTTTCCATCATTGGAGAGTTAAAGAATATTTTCAAGAAATCTCTTATCAAGTCATATCCAAAATCCAATGATTTTAATATCAAGATGGTGATATCTTCTCCATCTAAATCTGGTGACTATCAATGCGATTCTGCTATGGGACTTTCAAAGATACTCAAAGAATCTGGCACCAAGGTATCCCCAGCTGAAGTGGCCAAGACACTAATCAAAAATATCCCCGCCAATAGAATCATTGAAGCATTGTCTATTGGCGACCCTGGTTTCATCAACATCACTCTTTCTCAAAAGTTTGTGGTCCGTCAGATTGCGAGCATGTTTTTGGAGGGCGTCCGTCCACCGAAAGTTGACAAGAAAAGGGTCGTTATTGACTTTTCCTCTCCCAATATTGCAAAGGAGATGCACGTAGGCCACTTGAGATCCACCATCATTGGAGATAGTCTAGCAAGATTGTTGGAATATCTCGGCCATGATGTTGTAAGATTAAACCATGTTGGAGATTGGGGTACACCGTTTGGGATGCTACTTGCACATTTAAACGACAAATATCCTGACTATTTGAACAATCCACTGCCCATTGGAGATTTGCAAGCGTTTTATAAGAAATCGAAGAAACGTTTTGATGAAGATGCTGAATTCAAGAAAAGAGCCTACGCTGTTGTTGTAGAATTACAAGCTCATAACCCGGACCAGACTAAACGATGGCAACTTATCTGGTATACCCCTAGAAAAGAATTCCAAAAGATATATGATCGCCTTGATATTAAACTTACTGAACGTGGTGAGTCATTCTACCAGGATTCTATGAAAAAAATAATAGAAGATCTGAAGCAGAAAAACCTACTAGTATATGAAGAAGGAAGATATGTGATGGTCCCACAGAAAGAAAACTTAAATCCTCTAACTGTTGTCAAGTCCGATGGCGGTTACACCTATGACACTTCAGATAATGCTGCTTTGTGCCATCGACTAGAAGTTGAAAAGGCGGACTGGATCATCTATGTCACCGACCGTGGACAAAGCTCTCATTTTGAATCATTGTTTGATTGTGTGGAACGTGCTGGTTATATTGACAAAAATCGCGTGCGTATTGATAATGTTAGTTTTGGGGTTGTACTCGGGGAAAACAAGAAAAGGCTAAAAATACGATCAGGTGACACAATACGACTAGTGGATATCCTTGACGAAGGCATAAAAAAGTCAATGGATAAACCTATTAAGAAAAACCGTGAAAGGATTTTGTCCCCTGAAGAATTAGAACAAGCCAGGACGTCTGTTGCCTATGGTTGCATTAAATACGCAGATTTGTCTAACAATAGGAAGGGAGATTATGTTTTTTCATTTGACAAGATGCTTGAAGATGAGGGCAACACTGCTGTTTATATGTTGTATCAATACACAAGAACACAAAGTATTGCTAGACTTGCTAATGTTGAGCCAAATCAATTGCTCAACTATGCTAAAAATGAAGATATAAAGATAGAACATCCAAATGAAATCAAATTAGCTAAGGAAATTTTGAAGTTTTATGATGTAATTCAGAAGATAACTGAGGATCTCGTTTTGCACCCACTCTGTGAATATCTCTATAAAATTGCAACTGCTTTCTCTGAATTTTATGACTCTTGCTACTGCGTTGAAAAGGACCGAAAAACAGGGGAGGTGATCAAAGTCTATATGCATAGACTACTGCTATGTGAAGTGACAGCCAATATTTTGGCAAAGTGTTTTGACATCCTGGGCATTAAACCTGTGAACAGAATGTAATGTCTGGGTGAGGAACAAGTAAAGGTGTAACCAAATGTTTCGACACTTTGAGGTTTAAAATTTTTGTGAGATCTGAATGAGGAAAATTATAAGCATTTGGAATGTAAAAAAAAAAATATATAGCCGAGCTGAAGCACTCAGCTAGCGAAAGGAAAGTGGTGGTTAGGTCGAAGGCTACTGCTAACAGTCTAGCTGATAAAGCAAAGAAATCTATGCATGACATAAGTGCATCTGCGAAGTCCCCTGCGCATATTGGAATTATTAAAAGTGTACCTCCAGAACTAGATGAAACTTCACTTCAGAATCTGATTCCCAAATGCACGAAAACACTACGCTGTGGATCTTCTCGAGTTTATAAGAAGTATTTTGAATCGCGATGTGATCTGGAGGTGTTTCTTAGAGACTTGATTCAAATCGGGTACTAAAGACTACCCGTTCAGGAGTATATATTAATGCCGAAACGCTGTTTCTCGTGTCATACCCAAGGGCATCTAGCTAAAGACTCGCCCCTTTTTTTAACTGTTGATCACTTAAACAAAAACCACAATAGATTTTTTAGAGAACAGAAGTAAAGAAGTACAGTAGATTTTTTCAGCGTAATCTGTTATTTATCCAACATAATCTGTGGGAAGGCCCGAAAACAGAAAATTTGCAGTTGCAGTTACTATAAATGATGATTCTTTGGAACCTATACCTGAGCTATCATTTTTTTTTTTTTTTTTTTTTTTTTTTTTTTTTTTTTTTTTTTTTTTTTTTTTTTTTTTAGTTTGAATTGCAATTGCTAATGGCTTAAACAAAAACCACAGTAGATTAGAGAACCGAAGTAAAGAAGTACATTAGATACAAACAAAAACATTAGATACATTAGATACAAACAGAGGTACAAACAAACAAACAGACAGTATATTTGCATATATAGATTTAATATATTGCTCCTGATACACCTTTGTCGAAAAAGCTGACCAAAGGCCCTCCTTACTCTATTAAAGAACTATCATAGGAAGGACGATAAAAGGAAGGACGTATTTTACGAAGATGAAATTTTCTAAATTTTGTTAAGTTTTAAAATGTAGCCCTTATGCTGTAGCTAAACTTAGGAATATTCAAGAGCGCAAACGGATCTGATTAAAGTTGAAGTAGTGAGGACCCTTTGCATTTTAAAGTGGCCCATAGGGGCTATGCCTGAAGAAATTGTGTATACTTTGTTGTTGCGTAATATTTTAGGGTGTTTTTTCTTCCAGATTTTTTTCAAGGTTGTTAAGTAAAAGTTAATTGTTTACCAATGCAAATCTTTAAAAACCTAAGGGGGCAGGTAGGAAAAACCCTCAGGACCTGCAAAATCAATTTGGGAACCCTTGAATGTGAAAAAATTGATCATAGCTTAATGTTTACATATTTAGATGATATAGGTTTTTTGGGGGGTCCAAACACGATACTATTCTTGGATTCTCAAGTTTATTTTCATTGCTGATAACACACAAAGGTGTCCCAGTATGCTGTCTTGGTTGATTTTCAGTCTTTCCAAAACGGACAAAGCACTCCGGTTATGTAACCTACTGATTTTCAAATCTATATATATATATATATATATATATATATATATAATACATAATAAATATCGGATGTTTCCTTTCGTTACACTAATTTGTTTATTCTCATACCGAGTGATTCCTTTGTTTCTTCAGAGTATGTATTTGTATGCAAAGCTGAAAATTCATCAGTCTACCTTTCGAAATGAGTCGTGACAGAAGACTATTTAAGACGGATATTATCCGAGCCCACTTACAGGTAAGACTCTAAGTACACTAAGATACGGGATAATCCCCTCCGCATGTCCCCCCCCTCCAAAGAAATAAGGTGAGTGTACTGAAATTGGAGCTGATATAATTATCTTTGTAAAATTAACAGGTAAAACCCTAACCCCTTCCGCCATCGCAAGGTTCTAACGATGATATAATAATCCTAGTTTTCGCAAAATATATGCTTTTGACATACATTTATCCTATTTTAAATCGCATTGAAGTATCGAAGCTTATTCTTAAAGATGGTTTAAATACGAGTTAATTGACATTTGTCAAATGTTGGGATTAAACCTTAATTATAGCGTGCTGTCAGGTATGGAATGAATTTTTGTGAACCGCTAGTGTCATGCTTTCCGTTAACTAATTGAGCGAAATATGTTTTTTACATTATCTTTATGCTATTGATACTTTTGATTAAAGTACATAACGGGTTTTGATTGTTTTAATAGCTAGTGTGAAATGCTCACAAAAATTAACTTATTTATTTGTGCATTAAATTAAAGGGTGAATAATAGTTCTTTAAAATGGTAAATACAAATGGTTTAACAAGGTTCTTTTTTTAGCATAATAATGAATTATAAGACCCTCTCCTAAAATACATACTGTAAGCCAGAGGAGATACGCACTCATTTTGCCATTATAAAACTATTATGTTTTTTAGCTATGCGC
Organism: Artemia franciscana; assembly: GCF_032884065.1. NCBI lineage: Eukaryota > Metazoa > Arthropoda > Branchiopoda > Anostraca > Artemiidae > Artemia > Artemia franciscana. Next base: position 43,760,356 of record NC_088866.1, on the reverse strand, counting down.
GTGCTATTAGAAGCAAATTTAAGTGGGGAATATGTGAAAATTAGCCTCAAGGTATTAAGAAAACTAACAATTTATTCTTTATTACAGGACGTTTGACGATGCGCTTCGGGACGTGAGTTGCTATGCGCGGTCTGTTTCAAGCTAATTTAGCTGGAGAATATGTTGAATTTGGGCTCGAGTTATTGGGAAAACAGAAAATGTATTCTTTATTGCAGGAAGTTTATGATGCGCTTGGGGACGTTGGTGGCTATGCACGTGCTATTAGAAGTGAATTTAACGGAAAACCATGATTTTAAGGTTCAAGTTGTTTGGAAAGCTAAAATATAATTTTTATGCAGGAGAATCCTTACCAAGAGGACCCCCCCCCCAAGAAGCCGAGGGTTTGTGATGCAGTCACGGAAGGTGAAGACGCAACCACATCTCTGCCTTCATTACAAAGCACTGAAGATGCGAGGCCTGCCGCCTTGCAAAATCTAGAGACGAGGCCTTCTGCCCTGCAAAGCCTGAAGACGATGCATTTTTCCATCCCCTTGCAAGACAGCGAAGTCATGGAGATTTCACTGGAAACCTCTCAAGGTGACATCATAATTGCCAATCCATTCGTAAGTAAAATTATTGGACAAATCATAGATAGCAAAATGATTTTTTTTTTAAGTTTGACAGTTTTTGTGTGCTTTAGCGGTAAAGTTTAAATATTAGGATCTAGTATAAGGCAAGAGGCAGGAGGTTGAAAAGCAATAAATTTGTCAGGGTAATAGGATATCGAGAGAGCCCTTGTTTGCTGCCTCTGGGGGGAGATTTGAGGCTATTGCCCATCCTAAAAATAGTTTTTTCGTCACAATGAAAATAATGTATCCTTTTAGCGGTTAACTGTACGATTTCAAAACAAAATATTTTCGTCAAATCAAAGAACATCATTGCGACTTTGAGAGCCCTGAATCATAAGTGTTTCAAGGAAAAATACTTTGTTATCCTTTTCAAGGTCATAGCTGAATTGTCTCTTATTAAGGGGACAGACAATGAGCCAACTTGGATTGAGCAATTGTTATTTGATTTCTTCGGTGAAGAAGCGAACACCACTCCGCAAATGAATACCCATTCTACAAGTCCAATTATTTAAGACTCATTATTTAATGCAAATCTTATTCGATGATGCTGGGAAGAGGTTCCCCCTGACCCTCAGAAAAAGATTATAGGTATCTTTTTTCGGCTTAATAATTGAGACAATTTGATGATTTTGGGAGGGGGAAAGGGCCCTAAAAATAGAGCTATAGGTTTTGTTTTTAGGCTAATCAGGGAATAGTTCTCGGACGGAGCTTGACCCTCAAAAATAGTGCTATAGGTTTTCTTTTCAGGCTAATAAGTGAGAACTATTATGTATCTTGTTTGGTACCTCTGGGGAGGGGCTTATCCCTTGAAAAGATAAAGCTTAATAATATATTCTTTTTCAGGCTAATTAATTCTTTTTACAGGTCTTTTTACCATTACTTCCAATAATTGCGGGACTTGTAAACACTGTTCTAAAAAAAATGACTAAACCCTACCTGCTGACACCAATAGAACTTGTCCTTTCACCAAAAGAGTACTTTAAAGATAATCTTGGTAAATTTATTAACAATGAGAATTGCCGACGATCAAAAATTACTTTTGCTTGAAAATGCTCTTCGACATTTGGACATTCATAAAGCCTCCCGTGAAAGACCGCTCAAAACTAAATGTCATTGACCACACATAACCTCAAAGGTCACCACTACCACCAAAACGAAAAGAAGAAGATTTGTCATTGTCTAAAGTTTCAGCAAGTGTTGCAGACCTATTGCCTCAGTCGTATCGCAAGGAATGTGAAAGGTTCTTGACCTATATCTCTGAAAATGAACGTGTACAACATGATGGTAAAAAGAATGAGGTTATAATCCATGGCAAGACCTAGAATCTGATTGATATGATATCAGATTTGATTGCAAATCGTAAAAGACATGCATCTTTTGACAGTCATTTGAATAAATTTTTAGACTCATTCGAATTTCCCAAACAGCCTTATTGCAAATAAACATATATTAAATCCATTAAAAGAATACTGTCAAATATCAAAAGACGGTTTAAATCATTTTGGGAAATACCAGCACACTAAGTGGCGATGATTATTCACTATTAAAAGGTACAGAGCGAAGGTGTCTTAAAATTATTGTATCACCTGTTAGTATTCAAAAGGATGGTGGACTCTTCACTACACATTTACATTCAAAATGGCTGAAGTTTTGAATTGTGTTTGGGAGAATATCGGTGAAGCGGGAAGTTTAGATTTCCCCTGCCACACTTGCTTGAGTCATCCGACTTTAAAAGAAGCTAGTTACAGAGTATTTAGAGATTGAACCAAGTTACACTCTTCATTGAAATCATAGAGTTCGCGGTAGTCATTATAAAAAAAACTAAAGCCTTTTTGCCATTGTATATATTACATGCAGATCTTTTGACTCTAGACGGGGTTCAAAGGCGTCACAACAGTTCATGTAAGTATATTTTACTGCTAATTAGCGGTCTTAGTGGCTATGCATTTTCCGTTCCGTTGCGGTAAAAAAAAGATTATGAAGTTGCTAAACCTCTTGAATCGATCTTTGAACAAGATTGTTATAGGAAAATTCAAACACATTGAGGGAGTCAAGTTGTTAATCCACATGTAAAAAGGGTTTATAGAAATATAACACAATGCTTTATCATAGTCATAGTCCAATAAAGGTGGGGTTTACTTAACGATTGATTAGAACTATTCGACATTTAATCTCCATTGAAAAATACTGCTGCTTTTATTCAAGATTTAAATAAAATCATGTTGATTCATAATCAGCGTCCTCATCGATCTCTGTCCAATTTCAGTCCTCTGAAAGCTCATTGGGAGGACCATGACACATTTGTTTATTTAAACAGTACTCCAATGAAAGAAATTCAATGTTGGTGATTCAGTTCAAATCAATTGAACTGGTAATATTTTTGAAAAGGGGAATGACTTATGATCCTCTGAGCTTTTTAAGGTGTCCAAAGTCTTGACACTAAACCTATAACGTATCGTCTACGTTATATGAATGATGAAGAGATTCTTGGCGGTTCCTATGAGTTTGAATTACAAAAACTTAAAACAATAGAATATATCGGATTGAAAAGATATTAAAGAGTCGAACTCGCCGGGACAAGAGACAGTTGCTTATTCATTGGCTAGGATACAACTCTGATTTTGATTCTTGGATTGGTGCTGAAGACGTTCACCATGCCTAATGATTTCTATGTAACATTCATGTTAATGTCTTTGATTCCCTCTATGATGATTCGAATAAAACGAGCCATTTTTGGACAAAATCCTCCCCCGCCATCAAATTCAATAGAAATTATAAGGTTGCTCTTGTTGATTGTATTTTCGAAAATACATATTATGTGCTGAGTAAAGATCGTACATAAGACACAAAAGTTAGACCAAACGATTGGCCTGTGTATGGAGAGAAAGAGGAATGGATAAATTCACCCAACTCTGACGGATACCCAGATCTATTCCTAAAATGCACAGAATTTGGATAGAATGAATGATTTGTGTCTTGCAATCAATAGAAGCATCTCTGCTCGTTTAGAATGATGTATTCAAGTTTAAGTATTCAATGGAACGTGGTAGTATTTACATTAGCCCCCCCCCCCTTGGAAATTAAATGATTCATCTCAACGATATTCTCAAAGGTGTTCTTGATATTAAACGGAATATAATCAATGTTGAAAGTGCTGGAACTATCAGTGGGATGGAACGTTTCATTTTTGCTGACGTTATACCCGGCTTCTCTTCAGACAATTGTATGTTTCTTTATGCATGCTTTTTTTGACATCGAGTATCGGTAATACCTATGTACTCCTCCTACATGATCTTGAACGGGAAACCACTCACGAACACATTCACCACTACAATATAAAGCACCTTCAATATATTCCTCTAAACATCTCATATTTTGAAGTATTTCAGTTAAAATTCAGAAGTATATTAGGCGATCCCTTAGCAATAACAAATGATTTGGCTGTGATTACATGACATTTTCAACCCGCTCAAAATGGTTAATAGAGAAGATGCATCTGTTTGTCCTGATATTTATTGCTATGTTACTACTCTTAGACCACAACATTTGGGTCATGGAATAGACTATTACAAGGGTCGCTCTTTAATGTCGTGTTACGGTCTTGGCAATTGTTTTGCTAAGTTGTTTCGCTCTGCGTTACCCTTGGCTAAGAATTATATTGCTCCGGTTGCTGTGGACATTCCGTCCTCTGCGCTACATTACCGGAGCTCTGGGAAGGATTCCAAAGAAAGTATATCACAATATATCAGGTCTATCTCAGGAAAGTGTATCGCAAATCAGAGGAAACTGCATATCCTCTATGCAATTTGCATGGATTGCATAATCTACACTTTTCGTCATATTTATCAAAAATAGTATAATTCTCACAGGATGACCAGCTGTCCAATGTATACAAACATAGTGGACATGTTCAGATCATTTTTTCACTGTTGACAGTCTCACTTCCAAAAAGAAACGGACTTGCGATTGATAAAATGAATCTTCCCTTTACTTCTAGAAAGGAGTAATCGAGTGGCGTCACAACACCTGTTTGCTCAGGATTTTCGACTTATTTGTTGATACCATGTGAAAAATCGTTCATCTAAAACGAATTTCAGGTAGTGTTCAAAAATAAATCCACAATATCATTTTGTTTTGTTTCAATTAGTATATCAATAAATTGAGGTAATGCATCTGGCCCACGACGTACAAGTCTCATACAATTTTCCAAAGATGGAGACGTCATTATATCGTCAAGCATTCTTTGACAGAATATTTTCTTCTGGACTGATAAATGTTGAATATTTAGACTCAAACATGTTTCCTAAGTCACTAGATTCCGTATGCTTTTTTGTTTCTCAAATCCGTTCTTTTTTAGTCCTACAGTCTCATCATAGACTAACAAACCCAAAAATGAAGATTCTTTCTACCGTCTCTTCCCCGGTAAAATATCCAACAAGAAAAATATCTGCGAAAATGGAATAGTAACAAACTCACTCCTTTTCAAACAGTTCGTGGTAACGAACTGTAGTAAGGAGCGACCCGGCTCAATAGTAACCAAAACTCTAAAAAATAGAATTTTGATACCAATAGCTACATCAAAAGAATCGCATTTTAATGCTGGTTTTAAATATATAAGTTTCATCAAGTTTAGTCTTACCCATCAAAAGTTACGAGCCTGAGAAAATTTGCGTTATTTTAGAAAATAGGGGGAAATGCCCCCTAAAAGTCATAGAATCTTAACGAAAATCACACCATCAGATTCAGCGTATCAGAGAACCCTACTGTAGAAGTTTCGAGCTCCTATCTACAAAAATGTGGAATTTTGCATTTTTTGCCAGAAGGCAGATCACGGATGCGTGTTTATTTGTTTTTTTTTTTTTTTTTTTTGTTTTTTTTTCCAGGGGTGATCGTATCGACCCAGTTGTCCTAGAATGTTGCAAGAGGGCTCATTCTAACGGAAATGAAAAGTTCTAGTGCCCTTTTTAAGTGACCAAAAAAATTGGAGGGCACCTAGGCCCCCTCCCACGCTAATTATTTTCCCAAAGTCAACGGATCAAAATTCTGAGATAGCCATTTTATTCAGCGTAGTCGAAAAACCTTATAACTATGTCTTTGAGGACGACTTACTCCCCCACAGTCCCCGTGGGAGGGGCAACAAGTTACAAATTTTGACCTGTGCTTACATATAGTAATGGTTATTGGGAAGTATACAGGCGTTTTCAGGAGGATTTTTTTGGTTTTGGGGAGGGGTTGAGAAGAGGGGGATATGCTGGGGGAACTTTCCTTCGAGAATTTGTAATGGGAGAAGAAAATTTCCATGAAGGGAGAGCAGGATTTACTAGCATTATTTTAAAAACAAACAATTAAAAAATAAAAGTGAAAAAGCTTTTTCAGCTGGAAGTAAGGAACAGCAATAAAACTTAAAACAAACAGAAATTATTACCCATATGAGGGGCTCACCTCCTTCTAATACCTCGCTCTTTACGCTAAAGTATTTTCGGTAATTTCAACTACTTATTCTACGGCTTTTGTGATTCAGGGGGTCATTCTTAATGAATTGGGATAAAATTTAAGCTTTAGTGTAAAGAGCGAGGTACTGACGATGGGGCGAATCCCCTCATATATGTAATAAAAACATGAGAATACAAAAGTTCTTTACGTAAGCTAATTTATAAGTTACGTAAATCTTTTACCAATAAAAAGATTCGTAAAAAATTAAAAGTTCTAGTTGCCTTTTTAATTAACCAAAAAATCGGGGGGCAACTAGGCTTCGTCCCCGCTCTTTTTTTCTCAAAATCATTCGATCAAAACTATGAGAAAGCCATTGAGCCAAAAAAAAAAAAATATGCAAATTTCGTTTTGATTATTCCTCTGCGGAGAGCCAAAATCAAAACATGCATTGATTCAAAAACGTTCAGAAATTAAATAAAAAAAAACAAGTTTTTTCAACTGAAAGTAAGGAGTGACATCAAAACTTAAAACGCACAGAAATTACTTCGTATATGAAAGAGGCTGCTTCCTCATCAACGCCCCGCTCTTTACGCTAAAGTTTTTTACTGTTTTAGAAAGAAGAATTGAGAGAAAGAGTCAAACTTTAGCGTAAAGAGCGGGGAGTTGATGAGGAAGCAGCCTCTTTCATATACGAAGTAATTTCTGTGCGTTTTAAGTTTTGATGTCACTCCTTACTTTCAGTTGAAAAAACTTGTTTTTTTTATTTAATTGACATACTAAATCAATTCGTTGCCTTCAATATATTTCACTAATGCATTTAATCCATCTTGTATTCTCTGTACATGCATTATATTTACTTTGCTGGAAAACATAACTGTGAATACGACTTGAATTTGCTCAAGGATATCACATATCTTGCAAATTTCTCATCCCATTCAAGGATTAGCTGACAAACTCCTTGTAATTTCTAATGCAACATTGGGTACTCTTGGTTTCATTTCACCGTTGCTAGCACTTTTAATTTCCAACACAGTAAAAGCATCTTATACAAAAAAAAATACTAAGAACAAAAACTAATATCCACAATGTTGACACTCTAAACTCTTTTCCAATACTGAGGTAAGTGGATCTAATCTTGCGAAAGCTCTAACAAAACAAGTCACGCGAAATTACGTCATCCTCAATCAAACAGTTCGTGGTAACGAATTGTAGTAAGGAGCGACCCGGCTCAATAGTAACCAAAGCTCTAAAAAACCGAATTTTTATACAAATAGTTACGTCAAAAAAATTTAATTTTAATGCTGATTTCAAATATATGAGTTTTATTCAGTTTATACTTACCCATCAAAACTTACGAGCCTGAGAAAATTTGCCTTATTTTAGAAAATAGGGGGAGAAACCCTTAAGAGTCATAGAATCTTAACTAAAAGCACACCATCAGATTCAGTGTATCAGAAAACTCTACAGTAGAAGTTTCAAGCTCCTATCTACAATAATTTGGAATTTGAATTTTTGCCACAAGACAGATCACGGATGCGTGTTTATTTTATTTATTTTTATTCCGGGGGTCGGATTGACCCAATGGTCCTAGAATGTCATGAGAGGGCTCGTTCTAACGGAAATTAAAAGTTCTAGTGCTCTTTTTAAGTGACCAAAAAAATTAGAGTGCATCTAGGCCCCCTCCGACACTAATTTTTTACCCAAAGTCACCGGATCAAAATCCTGAGATAGTCTTTTTATTCAGCATAGCCAAAAAACCTAGTAACTATGTCTTTTGGGACAACTTATTCCCCAACGATCCCCGTGGGAGGGGCTGTAATTTACAAACCTTGACCAGTGTGTACATATAGTAATGGTTATTGGGAAATGTACAGCCGCTTCCAGGGGGATTTTTTGGCTGGGAGATGGTGTTGTACCTGGGAACTTTCCATGGAGGAATTTTTCAAGGGGAAAGAAAATTTCCATTAAGGGGCTTAAGGATTTTTTAGTATTTTTTAAAGAACATTGAAAAAATAATTATGAAGAAGTTTTTTCAACTGAAAGTAAGGAACCGCATCAAAACTTAAAACGAAGAGAAATTATTACGCATATAAGTGGTTCACCTCCTCCTAATACCTCGCTCTGTCGCTAAAGTGATTTTATTAATATCAACTATTTATTCTAAGGCCTTTTTGATTCAGGGATCATTCTTAAGGAATTGTGACAAAATTGAAGCTTTATTGTAAAGAGCGAGGTATTGACATGGGGGTGACCCCTAATAAACGTAATAAACACATACGAATATAGAAGTTCGTTACGTAAGCTAATTTGTAAGCTATTCGTATTTCGTAAAACCTTCGTAAAAAATTTAAAGTTTTAGTTGCCTTTTAATTAACCAAAAAAATTGGAGGGTAACTAGGCCTACTCTCTCGCTCCTCTTTTCTCAAAATCGTCCAAAACTATGAGAAAGTCATTTAGCCATAAAAATATATTAATATGCAAATTTCATTTTAATTATTCATGTGCGGAAAGCCAAAATCAAAACATGCATTAATTCAAAAACGTTCAGAAATTAAATAAAAAAAACAAGTTTTTTTTTAACTGAAAGTAAGGAGCGATATTAAAGCTTAAAACGTACAGAAATTGCTCCGTATATGAAAGGGGCTGTTCCCTCCTTTTTTTTCAGTTAAAAAAACTTTTTTTTAATTTAATTTATTTGTAAATCTCCTATTACGTAACAAACAGGTGTACATAATCAATAATACCTGTTTCTCTAGGGATTAGCAGATTCAGGTATATATCCTATGGATGTGCTGGAATGGATTACAGTGTCACTACTGAAGTCTTTAGTTTTTAAGATAATTTTGATTAATTTCATTTCTGAAGAAGAAGAAAATTTTCTACACATTTGTCGAAGATACTCTTGGAGAATGATTTGATGAGTTAAGTTGGAGATTTAGCTACGGTACCAAATTGGCGCTTTATGGACGAGATGGCACAGTAACAGCTAGCAAATTGATCCTAGATGAGAGTGGATGATCTACCCTCGGGATGGGTAAAGGGTCTCCCTAAAGTAGTTTGACTAAGTAGCCCGTATAAGGGTAAGAGAAACGCTCAGTGCCCCAGAATAGGCGAGGAAAATTTTACGGCATGACCGAAAATCTCTTGGGAATCCTTGTATGGGTAAAGTGGATGCTTTAACCGTGGATTAAAGAGGAGTGTTCGACAGCGAATTGGCCTCAAGTAACAAACGTTGAATTAGTTTGTTGAGGTAGCGCTCTCAAGCCATTAAAATATCATTGTTGCAACGACAAATATTTCAAGTATATCTGACGTCATTCTTATGAAAAACATTAGAAAATTTTGACTATGGAAAACATACCAATTGAAGTTTGAACACTTGAATAGTAGAAACCGTGAAATTTGGGTTAGGTGTCAGACGAGATATATACTGTATATACTCAAATGTGTATATACTCAAAGTTTTGGCTGAAGTCCCTGGATTTTACGTACACTCATAGTGGTCATAACTCCAATATTGACGACGTAATCTTATGCACATCCATTTCTAGTCTTCCAGTTACATTTTGCTCTGATAATCCGATTGGTGACTATTCTGGACTTTCGTTTCAGATGGAGATGGAGCACTATTTACGCTTGTTCGAGAAATTCGGTAAACAAGAAAAATTGGGAAAAAATGCAATATTCCTCTTCATGTCGCCACTGTTGCTTCAGCCCTAATCAAACAGTTCGTGGTAACGAACTGTAGTAAGGAGTGACCCAGCTCATTAGTAACCAAAACTCTAAAAATAACAAAAATTTGATACCAATAGCTACATCAAAAGAATTACATTTTAATGCTGATTTTACATATATAAGTTTTATCAAGTTTAGTCTTACCCATCAAAAGTTACGGGCCCCGAGAAAATGTGCGTTATTTTAGAAAATAGGCGAAAAAACCCCTAAAAGTCATAGAATCTTAACGAAAATCACACCATCAGATTCAGCGTATCAGAGAACCCTGCTGTAGAAGTTTTAAGCTCCTATCTACAAAAATGTGGAATTTTGTATTTTTTGCCAGAAGGCAGATCACGGATATGTGTTTATTTGTTTGTTTGTTTTTTTGTTTTGTTTTTTGGGTTTTGTTTTTTCCCAGGGGTGATCGTATCGACCCAGTTGTCCTAGAATGTTGCGAGAGGGCTCATTCTAACGGAAATGAAAAGTTCTAGTGCCCTTTTTTAAGTGACCAAAAAAATTGGAGGGCATCTAGGCCCCCTCCCACGCCAATTATTTTCCCAAAGTCACCAGATCAAAATTATGAGATAGCCATTTTATTCAACGTAGTCGAAAAACCTTAGAACTATGTCTTTTGGTACGACTTACTCCCCCACAGTCCCCGTCGGAGGGGCTGAAAGTTACAAACTTTTACCTGTGCTTACATATAGTAATGGTTATTGGGAAGTGTACAGGAGTTTTCAGGAGAATTTTTTGGTTGGGGAGGGGTTGAGAAGAGGGGGATATGCTGGTTGAACTTTTCATCGAGGAATTTACCATGGGGGAGGAAAATTTCCATGAACGGAGCGCAGGATTTACTAGCATTATTTAAAAAAAACGATGAAAAAATAAATATGAAAAAGTTTTTTTCAGCTGGAAGTAAGGAGCAGCATTAAAACTTATAACGAACAGAAATTATTACCCATACGAGGGGCTCACCTCCTTCTAATACCTCGCTCTCTACGCTAAAGTATTTTTAGTAATTTCAACTATTTATTCTACGGCTTTTTGATTCAGGGGTCATTTTTAATGAATTGGGACAACATTTAAGCTTTAGTGTAAAGAGCGAGGTACTGACGAGGGGACGAACCCCCTCATATATTTAATAAAAACATGAGAATACAAAAGCTCTTTACGTAAGCTAATTTATAAGTTACGTGTATATTTTACTAATAAAAAGATTCGTAAAAAATTAAAAGTTCTAGTTGCCTTTTTAATTAACCAAAAAATCGGAGGGCAACTAGGCTTCCTCCTCCGCTCTTTTTTTCTCAAAATCATACGATCAAAATTATGAGAAAGCCATTTAGCCAAAAAAAAAAATGCAAATTTCGTTTTAATTATTCATCTGCAGAGAGCCAAAATCAAAACATGCATTGATTCAAAACGTTCAAAAATTAAATAAAAAAAACTTGTTTTTTTATTTAATACTGGAAAGAGACCAGGCATAAGTGTACTTACGTCGCAAGTCCCATTTTAAAACGATTGAATGATTCACTGCCTAGGTGTAGGGTCCAAACATTAGTTTATATTTTGACAGCTTCATTCAAGTACTGTCTTTCTTACTTAAAAAAAAAACTAGACCTACGTTGCCTGGGCAACGTGAAGTGTTGCGGCAACCTTTGTTCGGCTTTGCCGATTAAAGTGTTGCGAGAGCAACACTTTGGTTTTGTTTCTTCGGTATCGGTTAAATGCTGAAGTTGTCAAAACTATCAAAGCTTTCAAAACGGCATATTCAAAGAAGAACACAATCAGTAATCACATGATCAAATTCTTCAGCGTTGAAAAAACAACAGCAAAAGAATATTGGAAAAAGGGACTAAATTGAGTTTGCAGCCAGTTGAACTTTATCCTTTTCAATCGTAGACATCGTGACGGATGGAAACTTGGAACATTATCTTATATAATCTAGTTGGTATTATAAAGCTATCCGTAACTTTTCAGGATCAAATACCATAGATGTGCACCAATTTGCACAAATTTGTAACCCCTCATGAACCTCCTCTAGCAACCCATTCTTGCTTACAAGTCCCTCTTCCGTGAGAGACAAAGAATAACACAATCAGTAATCAGATGATCAAAGGCTATTCCTCAGGGTTGAAAAAAAAAAAAAATATTGGAAGAAGGGACTAAATTGACCTTGCAGCCAGTTGAACTTTATCCTTTGCACACCATAGACTCTGGCTCGAGGACAAGCAAAAACCATCCTTTTTGGCCCCAGGCAAGAGTCGTACGGAGCTTTCCATAATATAATGTCATATTCATCAATCCGGCCCGAGGTCCACACTAACAGCCGATTATTACTTACTAGGCCCCTAAATGTCACTTTGCAGCCGGTTGAACTTTATCCTTTTCAATCGTAGACATCGTGACGGATGGAAACTTGGAACATTATCTTATGTAATCTAGTTGGTATTATAAAGCTATCTGTAACTTTTCAGGATCAAAATACCATCAGGGACCCATAAATTTCCTGTAATGACTCGCCATCTAGGATCGCTTATTATTGGATGGCGAGTCATTACAGGAAATTTATGGGTCCCTGATTCCATAGATGTGTACCAATTTGCACAAATTTGTAGCCCCTTGTGAGCCTCCTCTAGCAACCGATTCTTACTTACAAGTCCCTCTCCCAGGATATACATCCAAGTTCACCGGAAACAAATAATGGGTACACCAACTAGCAAAAGTTCCAAACCCCTTGTCGCTGAAGTCATTGTAGCCTAACAGCCGATTATTACTTACAGCTCCCCTACATGTCTTACAATCGGGAACCAAGTTGTTCTTACCATCAATTACACCAGAAACAGATAATAGGTACACCAATCAGCAAAAGTTGCAAACCCCTCATTGCCAAAGATGATTATAAGCTAATAATCGACTGTTGCTTGGAAGTCCCCTACATATCTCACAATTGGTATCGGCCTATTTTTGGTTCAAGTTTGTACCTTACCACTGAAGTTGTCAACCCCTTGAAACTTTCAAACTGGTGTATGTCATGAAGGAATTTTTGTAACAAAAAATGGATGACATATACTCTGATCAGCTCATCAAGGTCTATCGAATGTCATTGAAAAAAAAATTCTATCTGTCTTAGTTCAAAAGTTGACTTTTTTGCCGGAGGCCAACTTTCTAACACCACCACTTAGAAAGGAGCAAAGGATAAGCTCTAATTTCTTTAGCAATGAGAGAACTTTTAAAGTTTAAGAGGTATATCTGATACCATTTCTCTATTGCAATCCCAAGTAGAAAAAAAAGAATGGTAAAGTCAGCTGAAATCACGAACAGAAATGGCTAGAAACAATAGATGGCAGCACTTTCGGACCCGTGGGAAAATCGCACTTTTTTGTTTCTGTAAATTTTTCTATTTATCACTGAAAGAAGATATATTGGCTGTGGGGCCGGGGAACTACCGCATATATTTAACACTTATAGATTTTAGTTCATCTTCAATTTGAAACTGGTGCCTGCCTGCTTGCCTGCTAGAACGGAGCTTTCCACTCGAAAGCAGAAACATGGTTTAATGAAACGAAAGCTTGGCTGAACAACTTCAGATACTCCTCTCTGACATAGGCTATATAACTCCACTTCACTTCTTACACCATAGGCTCTGGCTCGAGGACAAGCAAAAACCATCCTTTTTGGCCCCAGGCAAGAGTTCTACGGAGCTTTCCAAAATGTAATGTCATATTCATCAATCCGGCCTGAGGTCCACACTTTCTGTAAAAACCGCACAGGTTAGACCCTTACCAGTTTCCAGGAATAAGCTGAGATCGGCGGCATAGGAAAAAAAAAAAAAAAACAAAAAAACCGGGACAAAACCAAAGTGTTGCTCTCGCAACACAATAATGACTAAATAATAAGCACAAATAATTTAGGTCAGTTGTAGCAGAGATGAAGCACTATCTAGTTTTGGTTTTAGGGTTTACAGAACCCCTCTTTCCTAAATTAAAATCCTACAACCACCTCTCTCAAACACAAATCATCATGAGAAAGTTTGCGCGAAGATGAATTGTCAATAGCAAAATCCGTCTATATCATATAAGAAATGTTTGATTCTGTGTTAAGCCTCCAGGTTTTTCACAACATAATTCCTTTTGTTCTTCTTGACGACACAAATCTAATTTATAGCGAAGAAGGTTTACTGCAATCATTTTGGGAGGATGTAAAAATAGAGAAATATATCCACAAAAATACTGTTTGGGCAAGGATGAGGTTTTCCTCTGCCTCCTTAGTAACAAACTGGATGAAGCTTAGTCTACCTATAAACCCCAAATAGACCCAAAAATTAAAACCAAGCCAAATCAGGCAAACAAAAACCTAATAGGGAATTAGCCGCGTCAAAAGCAGTGGAGAGAAAGCGTTTGAAATTACATGATTGAATGTATCTTGATCTTGTCTTGTACAGTTGCTTTTTTTATTTTCATGTCCAAGGGTGACATTTTTTTTGCATTGTTGGTTTGATTAGGTCTTAAACTTCTCGGTTTTATGTTTATATATGATTTCTTTTATGTTGTTTCACTAGTTTTCTGTTTCTCGAAAGTGTTTATTGATTTAATTTTGCAGCATACTATGATAGTATGTTGCACTGCACCCTTTTGCACTGAAGACGGAAAGTATTTGCACTTTTCCTATCATGTTTTCTGTGTCAAAATGCCATTACGTTTTGTTTTTTTTTTTATTACATTCTATGTGGCATCTGAGTAAGGAGCCTTTTACAGGAGAAGCTCCGAAAGCTGAAACTGTGTCAAGGAATGAACTACTGTGTGAAATTGCAATTCCTTTTTTTGAAGTTCTTTAAACTGCAAAACACCTAATATTATCCTTTCAAATGCCCTTTCTACCCTGTTCTTATTATTATCTTTTCAAATATCAGGTATCTTTAATCCAAAATTAATTAGGCAGGTAAACCACTAGTCGTGAAACCTGGTTTTGGGGTGTCCTGTAGGCTAATATTAAGCTTGCAAGCAAAAATTATATTATACTAATATCATCCTTTTTATTATATTTTCAAATATCATGTATTTAAACTAAATTTAACTTGGCAGGCAGCTTTAACCTAAAATTAACTAGGCAGGTCAACCACTAGTCTTGAAAACAGAAATCATGTATTTACTTATATTATTAAATATTCACAAGTTATGCCGACTCACCTTTGATCCTGTGGCTTAAAAACGTGGAAAGAAAAATAAATGGTCGAAATATATCCTTCGAATAGCGTTACAAGTACAGTTGAAAAGTTACTCACCCACGCAAAAATCTGTAAGAGAAATAAAAACCTATTGATCGATGTGTAATATATTAATTTTTTCTTTTACATAATAGATAAGTTTTGTAATAACTAGCCAACCACGTGAAATTGCACGACGGGTAGCTGAAGTCAATGTTTCTCCGAAGGTTTTTTTTTTTATTACAATTATTACTATTCTGAACTCGGAGTTCATTTTGTTTCTAATCATCAGAAAAGAGTGTATCCAGTTTTATTTCAAGATTGAGGGATCGGAATGGAAATTTTCAGGAACAGTTTTATCGAGGGGATCCTAGGCTATTCTTATGGCTGCTTTTCGACAGGCTGTTTTGCTAGTTGTATCACATTTGAGTTAAATTTTGTTCACTTTTGGACTGAAAAATTCTTGTACTTTCCAGGAACTGTCGAGTAACGCCTAAATTGTTTATTTTGGAAAAAATCTTTAAGTGGTATCCGGCAAATGCTTAAAAATTATATCTACAATTACGCTGTCTGCCTTGTAGTAGAACAGTGAATTGATTCTCTGCTTGATAATACAGGAACGGGGGCTGGATTCCAACTGCCGTAAGGCTGAGCGACATGCCTGTTAAATGAACCTGTAAAAATGACTGAGCAACTTGTGATACGCCGATTTGATGCCTTGTGAGACATAAATGATATTGGAGCTTGCTTACATTTCTTTAATCCCACTGTTTATTATCTGAAAATATACCAGAGCCTGTTTTATTCGTTGCGATTTTTAGTGGTAGAAATCAAGCTTATTTATTAAAACAAAAGAAATTTATATCCTTATTAGATTTCCAATATACTTTTAATTGCTGTACCCAATGGTTCATTATGAAAAATAAGGGGATAACTCCTAGTGCATCTACTCTTTGCGCAATAATTATGTTTGCAATTCACAGCAGGGCCTCTATTAACAAGCTAGAAACGTTCTAAAACACTTTTAATTTACAACAGTCCTTGACAGTTATTTCTATTCATGTTCAAAAATTCATGGAAATATGAGGGAGAAAATCTATTCAGGAATCAGTGTCGAAAGGTTTTGATGACGTTAATGACCTATCTATAGGTAACCGAAACGCTCTTGGATCAAAGCATTTGGAAAGTAGACTTAATAAATTACGGTTGGTAATATAGAGGACGAAATCGTCTGGTGAAGGAGGGAATGTCTCCACCAAGAACAGATTTAACCATAAATTAAAAAAAATAAATCAATTTATAAAAATATAATCTTTTATATTGAATTCATGTGCCTTTTTGAAAAAATTTCCGCTTTACAATGAAATGGTTTTATGACAGCACCTGTGAAAGGAATAAAAAAAATTTAGTAAACTATCAAATAGAATAATCGTTGCAAGAACTTCATTTCAGGCATTTTGATTCATTCATTGTTTAGTTGGGAAGACATGAACATCTGGGAAAATCATATTTTTGAGCCATTCTTGACAAAAAAGTGCAGAATAACAAATATTTACCAAATTGTCAAATTTTGGCTAAATAACAAAAGTTTCTTCAAAATCCCTCGCACAGTACGTCCTGTATTGGGCAATGGGCTTTTCACTAAAATCGAGATTTGGTGCGTGGTCTGGTGCTCCTTAGCATCAAAATTGGGGAAAAAGAACAACAGTTTGCTATTGACGGTGCCATAGGTTCAGCAAATTAATAGCCTATAATAGATGTCGTAATAGATGTCATGGGAGGATCTCCCAGTGTCTAAGGTCATATTATCATTGCTAGTTACAGAAAGCTAAGAACAGTGAAAATAATAGAGGGGCTTCTAAAATAGTAAATGGTTTATATACACATAATTTGTGTAAGATAACCGTAACAGTTAGTTAAATATGACGTCACATAATTTAATCAGTATATTAAGTATTAAGTTTTTGAAATTTTTTAAAGTCTAGCTCCCGTTTTAAAGTCTTCACGCCGAATGTATATAATATGCTCATTCCAAAAAATATTTCTTTGAACCTTTTAGCTGAACATTTCACCAATATTTCCCTTTTAAAACTAAAGACGGCCTTCGCAACTCAATATTAAACTAAAAAGTAATATTGAAACTTTTGAGTCCAAAAATCTGAGTAGAAATTATTGATAGTAGTCGAAATTATTGGTTCGTCACTGAAGGATCATATCTTCCTTAGATTCATCACTTAAGGTTTCATTAAAAAATATAGCATCAAAGAAGTAAGGAAATGCTATTTCGGGAACCTAAGGAGGGAACGACAGTCCATAGTTATCGAAAATGTAAAACGCTATTTTAAAGGAACTCTACCGACACATATTTCTCAACTCTTACTAAATTGGAAATTATATCTTTTTTGCATTTGTCTTAATAGTAAATTGTAATAGTAACTCCCCTACCATAAGGAAAATTATATTTTTGTATGGGTGGCACTAACGTGTATCCGTTATTTTTAATTATACGTAACGCACTATATATAGCAATATCCTTTGAAATAGTGCTCAAATATCGTTTTATGATATTTCAAAGTCCCACTATTGGCAACAAAAAAATATGTGAGAAAAAAAGGAGGCATCTTTTCCCAGTAAAAAGTGATTTTTCTTGTAGCTGAGGATTGGGCAACTGTAATTCACCTAAATGGAGTTTTTTCCTAATGTGTTTCCAATTATACAATTTTCATTTCAATCCAACCCCATTCTGTCTGGTTTCAGGTTTTTTTTTTTTTTTTGAAATGTCCTCAAATTTGTTTTTACAACAGACTGTTGTCATTAAGATTTAGTTGCCAGACATTTTTTCTTAGCGTGTTTTTGAACTTTCGGTTGCTATGGGCTAAAGTTTGCTCTTTACTAGGTTGCCCCTTGTGGGAGGGGGAACATGATTGAAAAGTAGTCCCAATGATGTTTCACTTTAATTGGGGGTAATAAGAAATACATGAGTAACTAAGAATTGAAGTCAGAAGGTAAGATCCAGCTTACGTTTTCCAGCTGGAAACAATTACTTTACTTGACAAATATTTTCTTCACTTGGTAACAGACTGTGGAGCAACATTATATTTCCTCTTGCATCGATTGTTGACATCAAAATAGGTAATATGTCTGTTTTTATTAGTCCCTGGTGATTAGCATTTTTCTTTCTATTCAATTGCTGCAACTAACCACTGACTCTACCAACGAACGCAAAGCAGCTGCACACACCTTTTCAATGCTAATCTGTTTAAGACTAGTCATTATTCTTTGCTATGAGGTCCCTACCTCTAATAAAATGTTTTTGTCTTAATGACTAAATTGCTTGGCCTAGAGCTGCTGTTTCATTTGCCCTAATGAATTAAAGCATAAAATATGCAAATTTCATAGTGCCTTAACATAAAGCTATTTTGGAATATCCTGATACTAGGCAAATTTTCAGTATAGGCTTAGGATTGGAATACACTACTGCATTGTCAGGGGAGAGTTGACTATGATCCGGGAACTGGTAGAATAGTTACTACTAGAGACAAGTATCTAACAAGCTTGCGGGCGTTGTTTATTTCTTGGCTAAGGTTTGTATTTATCAGTGATGTCAATTTATGGAAATTTAGGGGCAGGACAAAAAGTTATTTTTCTAAATAGGGGAACGTCATTTTGTTGTTTTTTACCAATTTCTTTAATGATAATACCATTTGTTTTGAAAATCTGATGCGAAGCAAATAACCCCGTCCCCTTGCTCCTCAATTAACCCCGTTGGCCTTCATACTCACAAACTTACTGTTTTACCGAAGGCTTGTAACAGTGGAAAATTTTAAACGATTATCTCATAAGCTATCATAACAGAAACGTCGTGGTTTATAGAAATTAAATAAAAAAAACAAGTTTTTTTAACTGAAAGTAAGGAGCGACATTAAAACTTAAAACGAACAGATATTACTTCGTATATGAAAGAGGCTGCTTCCTCATCAACGCCCCGCTCTTTACGCTAAAGTTTGACTCTTTCTCTCAATTCTTCTTTTTAAAACAGTAAAAAACTTTAGCGTAAAGAGCGGGGCGTTGATGAAGAAGCAGCCTCTTTCATATACGAAGTAATTTCTGTTCGTTTTAAGTTTTAATGTCGCTCCTTACTTTCAGTTAAAAAAACTTGTTTTTTTTATTTAATTTCTGAACGTTTTTGAATCAATGCATGTTTTGATTTTGGCTCTCCGCAGAGGAATAATTAAAACGAAATTTGCATTATTTTTTTTTTGGCTAAATGGCTTTCTCATAGTTTTGATCGAATGATTTTGAGAAAAAAAGAACGGGAGAGGAAGCCTAGTTGCCTCCGATTTTTTGGTTAATTAAAAAGGCAACTAGAACTTTTAATTTTTTACGAATATTTTTATTAGTAAAAGATTTACGTAACTTATAAATTAGCTTACGTAAAGAACTTTTGTATTCTCATATTTTTATTACATATATAAGGGGGTTCGCCCCCTTGTCAGATCCTCGCTCTTTACACTAAAGCTTAAATTTTGTCCCAATTCATTAAGAATGACCCAGAATCACAAAAGCCGTAGAATAAATAGTTGAAATTACTAAAAATACTTTAGCGTAAAGAGCGGGGTATTAGGAGGAGGTGAGCCCCTCAAATGGGTAATAATTTCTGTTTGTTTTAAGTTTTAATGCTGTTCCTTACTTCCAGCTGAAAGAACTTTTTCATATTTATTTTTTCATTGTTTTTTTTAAATAATGCTAGTAAATCCTGCACTCCCTTCATGGAGATTATCTTCCCCCATGACAAATTATCGATGGAAAGTTCCCTCAGCATATCCCCCTCTTCCCAACCCCTCCCCCGACCAAAAAAAATCCTCCTGAAAACGCCTGTACACTTCCCAATAACCATTACTATATGCAACCACTGGTCAAAGTTTGTAACTTGTTGCCCCTCCCATGGGGACTCTGGGGGAGTAAGTCGTCCCCAAAGACATAGTTATAACGTTTTTCGACTACGCTGAATAAAATGGCTATCTCAGAATTTTGATTTGTTGACTTTGGTAAAATAATTAGCTTGGGATGGGGCCTAGGTGCCCTCCAATTTTTTTGGTCACTTAAAAAGGGCACTAGAACTTTTCATTTCCGTTAGAATGAGCCCTCTTGCAACATTCTAGGACAACTGTGTCGATACGATCACCCCTGGGAAAAAAAATAATAAATAAATAAACACGCATCCGTGATCTGCCTTCTGGCAAAAAATACAAAATTCCACATTTTTGTAGATAGGAGCCTGAAACTTCTACAGTAGGGTTCTCTGATGCGCTGAATCTGATGGTGTTATTTTCGGTAATAGTTTATGACTTCTAGGGGGTGTTTCCCCCTATTTTCTAAAATAACGCAAATTTTCTCAGGCTCGTAACTTTTGATGAAAAGACTAAACTTGATTAAACTTATATATTTAAAATCAGCATTAAATTGCGATTCTTTTGATGTAGGTAATGGTATCAAAATTCCATTTTTTAGAGTTTTGCTCACTATTGAGCCGGGTCGCTCCTTACTACAGTTCGTTACCACGAACTGTTTGATTTTAAAAAAATAACTTTTTCCCTATATCGGTTAAATGGAATTTTTGTGCACTAGAAAGTATTGCTAGAGTTATCTAATTGCAATGCAAGGTGCGAACTTGAAAAAACATATAGTTGTTTCTTTATTGATTGTAATGCTCCACCACTATGACCCCTAGGCTGTGGATCTTTAAAATCCAATGGAGCTTTGGCACCAGATGTCTCGTTTTACCCCTACTGGAAAAATAACTAGACACCTACGAATATCCTTGGCAAGACAGATCTGATTTCTGTAATTTGCATTCTAATGAGGTTTCTTTTCTACAGATTTGGATGGTGGAAAATATTTCTTCAATGCTGTTAAGGAAGGTGATAGTGTTCTGTTCTCTGTGTGACGACGAAGCAGATTGCCACATGTGGGTTATGGCAATTTACAGGGCTACAGGCCAGTCCCACAAACCTAGTTCTCCCTTGGCACCATCTAACAGAAAATCTACAATTGCAAAAATTCAGGGAGGTAAGGCTTTTCTTTCTTTAGATTAATTGCTATCTAACATTTTATTTGATAGCATTGTTTGAAAGTCAGCCAATGATAGCAGGATTCTGAGTTACTTTTAGAAACTGAAGGATTGATGTGCAGCAATTCTATTGCGCTTAATTTTTTTTTTTCTTTGGAAAAGCTTATTCAAATCAACAGAGCAGGTTTTCTTTAATTGAGGAATTTGGCGAGGCATACCTTTTTTCTCGTTTTTTTAAAACAAAGAGAACTATTGTAACAAAGGAATGGTCCAGAAAGGGCTGAGGCCATATTTGATCTCACTCATGCCCAATCGCCCTTGGGGAAAATTCTATTCCACAAGAAGTATGTCATTAACGTACAAAATTCTAGAGGTTAGGGGTAGTTTCATAGCCCCATTCTGTCTATTTTGATAAATACGGTTGTGTGAAAAGGGTTACAAGTTGTGGTTTTAACAACAAAATACCTCAGCTCTTAGAATTATGTTGATTTTACAAAAATTAAGTTTACTTTTTAGCTGTAAGTAAGGAGCGACATTAAAACTTAAAACGAACATATATTATTCCTTATATGAAAGGGACTGTCCCCTCCTCAACGCCTCACTCTTTACGCTAAAGTTTGGCTTTGTCACAACTCTACTTTTTGAAACAATGAAAAGTTTAGCGTAAAGAGCGAGGCGTTGAGGAGGAGACAGCCCTTTCGTATACGGAATAATTTATGTTCATTTTAAGTTTTAATGTCGCTCCTTTACTTTCAGTTAAAAAAAAACTTGTTTTTTTAATTTAATTTCTGAACATTTTTCAACTAATGTGGGTTCGAATTTGGCTCACCGTACATCTAAGACAAAATTTGCCTATTAGTTTTGGCAAACTTATTCTGTATATGAAGGGTTTCCCCCTGCTCAATACCTTGCTCTTTACACTAAAGCTATTAGCACTTTAAAAAAAAACTTAATATTCTAATTAAACGGCCCCTGTGTTTCAATGGACGCTCTTAAAGAATTAGGACAATCAGTCAAACTTTAGCGTAAAGAGTAAAGTATTGAGGAGAGGGCAATCCTTCATATATGCAATAATTTCTATTTGTTTTTAAAATAGTGCCAGTAAATCTGGCTAACCCTGGATGAAATATATTCCTTCCTCTCACGGAAAACTCTTCTTTGTAAATTTAATACAATGCAAATTGCACCCCCCTCCCCGCGTCAAATTTCCTCCAGACAGTTCTATCTTTGCGGAGAATTCCACCTTCCCTGTAAAATTGCTTGCGGACGATTCAGCCTGGAAGATTTTTTAACATTCTTTCATTTGAACTTTATTTTTTGATCAGTTCCTCAATCACTCCAGAAATGCCCCGTTCCGTGAAAATTATTTCTTGGGAATTAAAGCGCGCGGGAAAAGCCCCTGGATAATTCTTCCGGAACATCTCCACATGAAAATTTAGCAAAGATAATGTAAGACAGCTAAATGGAATGTCGTATAGTAATTCTGTTAAATACCCCATTGTAACATTCCCCCTGGAATATTTACCCCCCTCTCCCCACAAATTTTCCTCTCCAAGGGAAATGTAGGATCCCCATTATATTTGAATAGGATCCCCAAGGATCCTATAGGAAACCAGCCCAAGCCCCCCCCCCCAAAAGGACCTGTTTACTACAGGTAATTTTGGGAGAAAATGGGCATGAGAGGTGGCCCAGTTGCCCTCCAATCTTTTTGGTCAATTCAAAATGGCACTTGAACTTTTAATTTATGTTATAATGAATCCTCTCCTCATCTTCAAGGACAATTATTTCAATACAATCAACCTTGGGTAAAAAAAAAACAACAAACACGCATCCATGATCTGTCTTCTGGTAAAAATAGCAAAAATCCACATTTTTGCAAATACGGGAAACTTCTATAGTATGGTTGTCTGGTATGCTAAATCTGATGGTTTGATTTTCATTAAGATGCCTTTAATTTTGGGGGGTGTTTCCCCCCTATTTCAAAAATCAGGCAAATTTTCGCAGGCTCGTAACTTGTCATGGGTAGCACTAATTGTGATGAATCTTATATATTTTTAGTCACCAAATTATTTAATTCTTTTGATGTGTCTATTGATATTAAAATTCTGTTTTTCAAAGTTTCGGTTACTATTGGGCCGAGTCACTCATTACTTACAGTTTGTTACTACGAACTGTTTAATGAGATAACAGTTAAATAGTGCAAACTTAATGCGAAACAATTAAAATTTTAAGACGGGCTCGACTGTACTCAAGTCTGAATAAATCCCCCCAAAAAATGTAATTATTGTGCAACACTGTAGGAGATGAGGTAGGACAATAGCCCCATCCTGTTTATTTTGGTAAATACGGATGCGTGGAAAAGGTTAGAAACAGTGCTTTTAATATAACTATGGTTTACCCAAGATTTCAGAATTATAGTAAATGACAGTGAAGTAACACAAACCCAACACAAAATCATTAAAACTAACACAGGCTCGGTTGTACCACAATCTAACTAGGCAATGTGTTTAAGTATTTAACGGTACATGGAGCACTCACAAAAAGATATATTGCCCTGTTTCAGGACATTCATAGTTTGAATCCTTACTATTTTAGAGTGATATTTATTTTTGGCTAAAAAATAAATGCGTCAGTTTTTTATATAAACGAGAAATTACACGGTAAACATTCAACTTCATGGAGAGAGTACCTCAAATTTCCCCCCGTTTTTAGGTGCCACTTTTGGCTGTTGGAGCAACAAAACGGTCTAAAGTGTGAAAACTGACCTATCTTTCCCAATCTCCATTTCAAATAATTTTCTTTTTACAGATTTTGTACAGTATGTGGGTGTGACTAATAGAATGGCTTTCAAGCGTGGCTTCACCACCGCTATGAGAGGAGGGTTCAGGAGATATTTCATTTGTCACAATACAAGACAAGAGATTGTTTAGACCAGTTTTTCTAAATTGTTCTGAGGGAGGAGGCTTGTTCAGGCTGATCTTAAGAGGAAGCGTTTTACCCCGCCTGGTTCAAAAATGACCCTTAAAGATAAAACGCGATTTACTAACTTCTCTGTTAGTAGTTACGACTCCCGGGTGACTTTTAAAATCAATTGAAGTATTATGAATGCAAGATTTGTTGGACGTAACATGCTTCTATAATAATGAGGTGTAAAAAAGAAAAATAAATGAAAAATATAAGCTGGAACAGTATTTTTTTTTTTTTTTTTTTTTGCCACATAAGATCCCGTTGAATCGACAGTTTTCTCTGGTAAATTAATTAATTATTTATTCATAATCCACACACCTAAATAAAGTACAAATACGGACATTGGCGCAGTTGCAGCATTTTTATACTACGCCACTAAATAGGGAGTAACAGTAAGAAAAGACAAACGCTAGAGAAATAATGCACAATCATCACAAACGATGATGACGTTATAAACGCGTATAAGCCATAGCTGAGAGTTTGCTCGTCATATCTCTGATTTTGAAATTGCACCGTAAACGCAAAAATTACTCAGAAGAAAGTGCTTAATATCCAGGAAGGAATGTAAAGAAGAACTCTACAAAATCAAAAATAATTTATTTGTATTCTACTAAATGACCATTCCTAAGAATTGGGAAAATATCTGAAGCATAAAGGCCAGAAGGGTCAGAGAAAGTGAAGTGGAATTCAGCCAGAGCACGTTTATCATATTTTCCTTCTTTGCATTGTTTTTTTTTAAAACAAATATCGGCAATAATTTGCTAACTTAATCTTGAAAAAATGTTAATTAAGACACCACATCTTTGGGTATGACCAACGAAGGGCGTATCTATATAATTTAAATGAAGGGAGTAACAGAAGTACAATTACAGAGGATTATAGCTTAAGAGAATAATCTGTGTTATCAAAGTGCTACTCTTTATCTGTCTTTATCATGTTCTTAAATTCTTTTTTCAGATACTGATCGAGCTAAAAAACACGGGATGGAAGAATTTATATCAGCGGATCCCTGTAAATTTGACTATTCAGTCCTGTTCAAAATTCTACAGACTCTCACCTTGGATTTCAGACTGAACGACCCATATTGTTCAATAGTATGCTCTTATACTTTGCTTTATTGATAGAAAATACAACAAGTATCCACATACTCAGAGGGGAAACTCCCTTCAATACAGTTAATGCCCACCACCTTAAACAACAAGGAGAACCACTTATTTCCTTCGGTAGCTTATTTGATGCATTGTCTTTTTTCTTTTTCTTTTTACTTCATCACTATATATGTGAATTTTTCAAGAATATAATTTTTGAAAAAAAAAACAAAACACATCTTCATATACATTGTGATGTCACATTTGAGTGATTTTACTGCCGGACTCGTGGAGATCCTAGATTAAATACTAGATTTAAAAAAAACTCAACTGAAAGTACATGCAACATCAAAACTTGAAAGGAACAGAAATTATTCCATATATGGAGGGGGATTGCCCCTCTTCAAAATCACGCTCTTTCCAATGAGGTTTTTCAGTATTTATAAAAAAAAGGTTTCTTAGTCTAATTAAACAGCCTTTTTGTTTCAAAAGTCATTGTTAAAGAAATAGGACAAAAAATATAAACTGCTGAAAAAGCGTGAGATACTGAGGGATATATATAAGGAATGATTTCTGTTTGTTTTAACTTTTAATATTGCACCTTACTTTCAGTTGAAAAACTTTTTTTTATTTTTATTGTTCTTCAAATAACGCCGGGAAATTCTTCTCCTCTTCCATGAAAAATTTGCTCCCCGCAGGAAAATTCTTCCCTTGAAAGTTCCTCCAACGTAAAATACCGCCACCCGAAAAATTTCCCTGGGCAATTCCATTCTTGCTGAACATTCATTCCGCAAAATTTTTTGCGGACAACTTTGCCTGAAGAATCCTTCTTAGCATATTCTCATCTGAAAAAAACTTTAATTTTTGATCGGTTTGATCGGTTTTCAAATTATACAGGAAATCCCCCAGTCCATGGAAATTTTTTCCTGGAAATTCTGTAGGCTTCAGCCTAGAGTTTGAGGGGGGGGGGTATTCTGAGATTTAATGGGGGCCGACTTGAAAATTAGTCTCTCTAAAAAAATATTTTTCTCTGTTAGAGCTTTTGCAAGTTTTTTGTAGAGAATTTGTTTCTATTTTGGATAGTTTATATCTTTTCTACTGGAGATAAAAGAAAAAGATTGTTTTTTTTTTCGAAAATCTAGGGAAGTTTTTTTTCGAATTCTTGAACGAAATTGTTCAAAAACATTTTTTAAATCCAGTATGTTATTGTTGCCGCCAATTAGCGCCCAAAATTAAGCATGTGATTCTTGGCTCTTTAACAGTTAACTTTTCCCACATTAAGTTTATTCTATGTTGTCCTGCATAAAAATTTCTCACATTTTAGCATAGAAATAGAGCAAATCAAAAACATTTTATTTGTATGTTTGTTCTAACTAGATAGATCATAAATCTAGTGCCTTATATCTGGAAAACAGACAAAATAAACATAATTAGCCTTTTATTTTATTTGCTTAGTAAGATTTTTATTTTGTTGTTAAAATCTTGTTCTTAAAATCAGATTTTATTTTGTTCTAAAATATTACTCTTAAAATCTTAAAATGTTACTGTTCAGTAAAAAATATGAAAGAGAACCTATGAAAATAAATGGTATAAAACAAAAATGAACATTATTTGTTTACCAAGAATCCTGCTCAACCGAGTACAAAATAATTTTTTTTATTAATAATCGTATTTCATGTATTACTCCCTTGTGACGAAGAGAGGTGAACCTGACTGTCTTTGGTTCAAACACCAGGTCCGATCCTCTGCGTGGTCACAAGGTGATAGGTTTCTTATTCGTCCGTAATATTCTATTGAAGAGCTGTAGTACTTATATTGAGGCTCTTAGTAGGGATTATTTTAATCATAATTTTAGACATTCCGATGCATAGTACAGAGATTACAAAAATCACCAATTTCTATGTATACTGTCTACAAACTTGCCCTTCTTTTAATCAGTGACAAATCAATCGACCCTTTTCCATGAAGTATAACGTCATAATGACAAATTGCGTAACTAAAAAGTAAATATACTAAAGTGAATTAAAAAAAACGTACTCTATCAAATGAAACTATCGAAATTTACTAGAATTTATTTATTGGATATATATTTTCTTGATATGTCTTTTAAATTTTTATTGAACCTGCCCCCTCTCTCGAAAGAAAATCTGGATGTGCCCTTGCCTGTGACACAATAAAAGACCTTCATATAATTAATATAGGATTGGTTTTCTATACAGAAACGAAAAAAAATAGCATAACAATAAAGGTTAGGTCATTTTGACTTGTGCAAAGATCTTATTTCCCTTATCCCTTTTAATTTTAAGTGTTTGACTTAATGTACTATTTTGATTTTTTTTTTCTTTTTTTCTTAGCTTTTAGTGACATATAAAGCGAATTCGGCTCTTTAGAGCTTGTGATAGTCTTTTGCAAATAAATATTATCTTATTTTATCTTATTAATGCAGTAAAAAAATATCCATATTATAGAATTGTTTCCTCCTGGGACTCGTTGTTATTTTTGCTATTGCTTATCTTCTAGCTGGAGATTTCTTTGCCAATTATTTTCATTTGGGATTTCATTCGTTGCAATGCTGATTGTTGCATGAATTCTAGCAACAGATATCATTGTGCTTCATTTTCTTGCATCATTACCTCAGACATTTTCTGTGCCTTTTGCCTTTGCTGTTCGAATTCATTCAAAATCGTGTATAATTTTGCATGACGTTATAAGCACCAAAATCACTTCTTTCTTTACTTCCCTAGTCGTTATATTATTGCTTTGATTGCGGTGTTACATGAATATTCCAATGCCTGTTATCTCGGAAATATCTAAAGTACGGATTGGCATAATCATTGTTTTCTCTTTATTTTCAAGTCCTAGGGTAGCATATCAGCAATTATTGTTAACTAAGAAATCCTGATAAAGTTTCATCCATATAACGACCCCAATAGACTCAAGAGAATCTTGAGAATTGGGCATTGAACTCTTATTTTTTTAAACACGTCTATTGGGGTCGTTATATGGATGACGCAATTTCACTTTGGAATTATAGGGAAGCTGAGCTTCGGGGCTTCTTAGATCATCTTAACACTTATGACCGAAATTTGCAGTTCACCCTAGAAGTTGAAAATGAAAATAAACTACCGTTTTTAGATGTATTAATTATTCGTAATGCTGATAAACTGCATTTTACTATCTATCGAAAGCCAACACAAAACAATAGATATCTTCACTTTAATTCAAATCACCCCCCAGAAGTTAAAAAAGCAGTTGTAACTTCCCTCATTGATTGTGCCCTGAATATTTGCTCCGATTCTTATATAAATGCAGAAATAAACTTTATCAGAGATGTTCTTTTCGGTAATGGATATCCCATTCCTTTTGTCTATAAAATAATTAACTGTAGAATAAAAAGACATTATTGTATAATCGAAGAAGATACTTCACAATGTGAGGTTACTGATAAGCCCTCAAATATTGTCTATCTTCCGTATATCCCAAAGATCACAACAAAATTAAAAAATATTTGCACAAAAATTAATCTGAACGTAGTTTTTACTAATAATTTTAAAATCATAAATTCTTCTTTGGCAGTTACTCGCCAAAGAGGGGTCTATCAAATACCCTGTGATTGTGGAAATTGCTATGTCGGCAGGACCATCAGAATCTAGACAAACGGTTACAACAGCATAAAAATGACATAGACAAGGCCTTAATTTCAAATAGTTCCAACAACTCCTTTGATTCTGCTTTAGGTTGGAATATATTTAATAATCCGTCCCACATGATACTTTTTGAAAACTCTTCACTCATCAGTAATGATTTGGGGATAAAACAGGTGGTTCGAGAATCAATCGAAATTAATCTCAAAATAAATAATAATATTTCTTTGAACAGGGACTTGAGAGAATACTCACTAAATTCGTTATACTCAAACTTAATTAAAAATGCTCTAACAAAATATTTTACTAAACTGATTCATAATAGTACTGAACCAACTACAAAAAGTACTTTGAGACAGGCTGCTAAACAAGCAAGATTGGCTCTAAGAAATTGCATCTAATCATTTTGTTCTCTTTAGTTTGAATGAGTTTATATTCTCATTTCATTCTTGTCGCCAGTCCTGGTTGAACTTCGTTGAAGTAAGGATGCTAGGGAAAAAACTTGCTGCTGATAGAGAAAGTCAGAAAAGAAAGCGTGCCGAGGAATCAAAAGAACAGCAAGGAAACAGGCTTGAGGCTGATAGAGAAAGAAAGAACAGAAAGCGTGCCGAGGAATCAAAAGAACAGCAAGGAAACAGGCTTGAGGCTGATAGAGAAAGAAAGAACAGAAAGCGTGCCGAGGAACTACCAGAGCAACGCGGAAGCAGACTTGCTGCTAAAAGAGAAAGTGAAAAAAGAAGGCGTGCCGAGGAATTATAAGAACAGCAAGAAGTCAGGCTTGCTGCTGATAGAGAAAGTAAGAAAAGAAAGCGTGCCGAGGAATCACAAGAACAGCAAGAAATCAGGCTTGCTGCTGATAGAAAAAGTAAGAAAAGAAAGCGTGCCGAGGAATCAGAGCAACCTGAAAGTTATCGCCTGGCATTCAGGTTTAACCCAGTCGATGATTATAGCTTGAGAAGATGTGTTCAAATCGGGACAATGTCTAAAATTTGTCCCTATTGCAAGGCCTTGAAATTCAATGGTGAAACAATGGGAATGTGTTGCGCCTCAGGAAAAGTTAAACTTCCTCTATTGGCTGCACCACCAGAGCCATTGAAGACTTTCCTTACTGGAACTACGTCAGAATCTAAGCGTTTTTTGTCAAAAATCAGAAAATACAACTCATGTTTCCAAATGACGTCGTTTGGAGCCCAAATCGAAAATCCAGATCAATTTATGTCTACTTTCAAAGTAAAAGGGCAAATTTATCATAGAGCAGGGTCCCTTCTACCATTCTCAGGCGAGAATCATAAATTTTTACAATTGTACTTCATCAGTGATAGAAATTCTGAATTAAATGCACGTTGCGAAATTTCTCCCAACGTTGAAAGGACAATCGTTTCCCAATTGCAACATCTTTTCCACGAAAATAATAATTTAGTGCGTCTGTTCAAAACAGCCATCGATTTGATGCCTACTGATACGCATAAAATTGTTATTTCCGCTGACAAAACGCCTCCTGGCCAACATGTGCGTAGATACAATGCTCCAACTATCGACGAAGTGGCAATCGTTATGGTCGGTGATCAGTTTTTACCTCGAGATATTATTCTTCATAAGCGAAACGCTCAGTTGTTAAGAATTGCTGAAACTCATCGATGCTACGATGCCCTACAATATCCTATCATTTTTTGGGATGGAGCCGACGGCTATCACTTTAATATTAAATTGATGAATCCAGCCACTAACAAAGAAATGAATAAGAAATGCAGTGCAATGCATTATTATTCCTATAGACTAATGATTCGGCAGGATGAAGAAAATTATATCTTAAAATGCCGTGAATTGTTTCACCAATTCGTCGTTGATATGTATGCTAAAATTAAATCAGAACGTTTGCTATATATCCGCCTGAATCAGACCAAGCTCCGCTCTGAACAATACATTCATTTGCGAGATGCAGTTATAAATGACGGTAATACCACAAACGTTGGAAGATTAACAATTTTACCTTCGTCATATGCTGGCAGTCCCCGTCATATACATGAATATGCTCAAGATGCTATTGCGTATGTTCGTCTCTATGGTCGTCCAGATTTATTTATTACATTTACATGTAATCAATCTTGGGACGAGATACTGCAGCTTTTACTTCAAGGACAATCGGCGGTTCATAGGCATGACATTACGGCCCGTGTCTTCCGGCAAAAGTTGAAATCACTGATAAACTACATTGTAAAACTTGAAGTGTTTTGGTCAGTGCGATGCTGGATGTACTCAGTGGAATGGCAAAAACGAGGTTTGCCACACGCACATATACTAATCTGGCTGCATAAAAAAATTACTTCGAACGAAATTGATGATGTGATTTCCGCTGAAATACCTGATAAAAATGTCGATAAGGGGTTACATGATATTATTGTAAAAAATATGATACATGGACCTTGCGGTGCACTGAACGAAAATTCACCATGCATGGCCAAAGGAAGGTGCACAAAGCAATATCCTCGACTTTTAGTATCAAACATAATTACTGGCAATGATGGTTACCCACAATATAGAAGAAGATCTACTGAAGATGGCGGTAAAACTGCAATAATAAAGAAGGGTAACGGTACCACCATCGAAGTAGATAACCAGTGGGTTGTTCCATATTCCCCATTATTATCAAAAATATTTAGTGCACACATAAACGTTGAATACTGTAACTCCGTAAAGGCAATCAAATACATATGTAAATACGTCAACAAAGGCAGTGACATGGCAGTTTTTGGCTTGCAGCCCGAAATCAAAGATTTCGATGAAATCGTACAATATCAGGCTGGAAGATACATAAGCAGTAATGAAGCTGTTTGGCGAATTCTTTCATTTCCGATACATGAACGTAGTCCAGCTGTTGTTCACTTAGCGGTACATTTACAGAATGGTCAATGTGTTTATTTCACGGAAACCAACGTGCAACAAAGAGTCCTGAATCCACCGGATACAACATAACAGCTTTTTTTTCTCTTTGCAAAAATGATTCTTTTGCAAAAAAACTGCTGTATACTGAAGTGCCTTCGTATTACACGTGGAATACTAAAAATAAAGTATTTGAACGTCGAAAACAGGGTAAGTCAGTCGACGGCCAACCTACCATCTTCAAAGATACCACGATAGGAAGACTCTACACCGTTCACCCCAATCAACATGAATGCTTCTTTCTACGCCTGCTTTTGGTGAATGTACCCGGTCCGACATCCTTTGAGTATTTGAGGACTGTAAATGGTACTATACATGACACTTACCGTAGTGCATGCCAAGCTCTGAATTTATTGGAGAATGACCAACACTGGGATAACTGCATCAATGACGCGTGCGAAACGTCAACCCCAAGTCAAATTCGTGCATTGTTTGGCATCATTTTAACAACTTGCTCTTCATCAGCTCCTACAGAGTTATGGGAAAAATATAAGTCAAAAATGTCCGAAGATATACTCCATCGAAAACAGTTAGAGACGTCAGATATGACTTTTGATTTTACATCAGAAATTTATAACTACACTTTAGTTGTTATAGAAGATTTGTGCGTACGTATGGCAAACAAACCTCTTCAGGATTTGGGAATGCCTTCACCTAACCGTATCGCTGCTGTTTCGACATGTGTAGAATTGGATCGTGAACAAAGTTGCAGTACGAGTGATCTATTGTCGTATGTACAAAATAACATTTCCAAGTTAACGTCGGAACAAAAAGACATTTATGATACGATAATGCATTGTGTCGATAACAACGTTGGAGAAATTTTCTTTTTGGATGCGCCAGGAGGTACTGGTAAAACGTTTGTGATAAAACTGATTCTGGCATCAATTCGATCAAAAAATGATATAGCGT
Organism: Artemia franciscana; assembly: GCF_032884065.1. Taxonomy (NCBI): domain Eukaryota; kingdom Metazoa; phylum Arthropoda; class Branchiopoda; order Anostraca; family Artemiidae; genus Artemia; species Artemia franciscana. Next base: position 43,727,774 of record NC_088866.1, on the reverse strand, counting down.
TGGCAATTGCGTCGTCCGGAATAGCCGCAACATTGCTGCCTGGTGGAAGAACTGCTCATTCCGCTTTGAAATTGCCTCTGAACTTGCATTCTACAGAAACTCCCACGTGCAATATTTCCAAATCATCTGGGATGGGTAAAGTATTGCAGCAATGCAAACTTATTATTTGGGATGAGTGCACAATGGCACACAAAAAATCGCTCGAGGCTCTGGATCAATGCTTGAAAGATTTGCGAGGGAAGTCGAAACCCTTTGGCAGCACCTTAATATTGCTTGCGGGAGATTTCAGGCAAACATTACCTATAATACCTAGATCAACTCCTGCAGACGAAATGAATGCTTGCCTGAAAAATTCTAATTTATGGGCACACGTAAAAACATTAAAATTAACTACAAATATGCGTTTTCGATTGCAAAACGATGACTCTGGTCAAACATTTTCAGATCAATTGCTGGCAATGGGAAACGGAAAGCTCCCAGTAGACTCAATTTCAGGACGTATACAACTACCTGCTGATTTCTGTAATTTAGTGACGTCCAAAAATGAATTGATTGAAAAAGTATTTCCGAATATTCTAAAAAATTATAAAAATAATAAATGGCTAAGTGAAAGAGCGATTCTCGCACCCAAAAATATAGACGTCCACGAAATCAACAATATTGTTTTGACCAAGATTCGAGACCAGGCAGTCCTTTACAAGTCAGTCGACACAGTTTTGGAACCAAATGAAGCGGTTAATTATCCATCTGAATTTTTAAATTCTATAGATCTTTCAGGGTTTCCACCACACGTGCTACAACTAAAAATAGGCGTACCAATAATACTTTTGAGAAATATCAACCCACCAAAGCTTCGCAATGGCACGCGACTTGCCGTAAAAAAAAAAACAATGGAAAACCTAATAGAGGCCACAATCTTGACAGGGCCTTTTGAGAGTGAGGCTCTTCTTATTCCTCGCATTCCCATGATTCCAACGGATCTGCCTTTTCAATTTAAAAGATTGCAATTCCCAATTCGATTAGCATTTGCAATCACCATTAACAAAGCTCAAGGTCAATCATTAGACAAATGTGGTATAGATCTTAATACTGATTGTTTTTCCCATGGACAATTGTACGTTGCATGTTCGAGGGTCGGTAAACCTGACAATCTATTTATATGTAGCGACAATTTGACAGCGAAGAATGTTGTATATTCGCAAGTTTTACGCAGTTAATTTGTATTGTATCTATCTATCTATCTATCTATATAAAAACGAGTTGTGTGTATGCATGTTTTTTGTTTGTAAAAAGAGCGTTTGCATATGACGTCATTATTAGTACATAAGGCTTTGTATATGCACAGACAATGGGAAAGCCAAGAATGTTGTATATTCGCAAGTTTTACGTAGTTTGAAACACATATATAAATCTATCTATATTCACCGGTGGGACACAGGGACACAACTACAATGGCACGAAACTAATAATGCGCGTAACGACTTACGCGCGCGGGGGGGGGGGCTTGGGGGGGGGGGCGCGAAGCGCCACCCCAACAGCTAGTATATATATATATATATATATATATATATATATATATATATATATATATATATATATATATATATATATATATATATATATATATATATATATATATATATAGTTTCTCTCTTATTCTTGTATTGTGCTGAAATGGCCCTTGGACATAGGGCCGAAATATCCACAGAACTGATTTCCACTGTCTTGAAAAGATTTTCCCTATTGTCTCTACTTTGTATTTGTTTGTTATGGAAAGGCAGTGTGGTCTTCGTCGCTATTTTCATTTGGAAGGTTGTTCGTTAAAAATTTAAATTTAAGATTGATCTTGTTGCTCTCTGAGTTTCCATTAGTTCTTAATTATGCTCTCACAAATAGTTATAATACTTTTTCTAAGTTTTTTATGACTTCAATATAATCCGATAGCAGTTTCCTTCTTTTCTGTTCTTTTCTATGTACCTGCAGCATGTTTTCTTGACATAGCGTGAATTGGAAGATTGCTGCCTTCACAAGTTGTAAATTATGACTACTCCAGTATTTTGCATTAGCTTCCTTACATTTGTCAATTAAATTCTTGTAAACAATTCTAAATTTTTCTTTATTCACTTATGATTGCTAATATAATTTCTACCAACACTTTTAATTTTCCACTTGTTTAGAGTAAGATCCTCCGTCGATCTTTCTTTTAGTATGATCCCCTTTTTTTAAAAGCTATCCTTTGTTATGGAAACATGTATTGATCCAGTTCATAGATATGTCAGTTATATAAGAAAAGACGTTTTCCCAATAACTTTAATTCCTTTCCCATTAATTTCCCCCGCATTTGTTCTGTCTTAATTGAAACATAAGTAAGCTAAAAGACTTGTCTTAGAGATTATTTTTAACCTTTTCGAAGGAATCGTTTTTATTTTTTTCAGTTTCCTAGGATGGATCACTTATTGATTGATAACAGCATCCATTTCATGGAAAGTGTTTATAGCTTTTTCGGTACTAATAGAACTAAAAAGCAGTTTTTGACCCAGTGAGTCTCCATTGCGATGTCCCTAACTAAATTGAAAATAAAGTCTATAATAAATGATAAAATTTTTGATTAAGATTGTGAATAAATATCGGAGTAATTTATACAAGGCCGCATACAGTATTTTTTTTAGGGGGGGGGGTATTTTTATTCGAGAAGGGAGTTACAGATAAAGCTCATCATGTTTTCTTATGTATTTTTGTTACGTTTTTACCAGTTGGACAAAAATTTCGGGGGAGGGGAGGGGTTAAGCTTCCTAACTCCCCTTTGTATGGCCTTAAATATATATACTAATAAATGCCGAATATTTTGATTTCACTCTCGGAAGGATTTGTCAATAATAAAAAGAAAAAAAAGAAGATTAGACAGTTAACACGAATAAGAAAGTAGCATAAAGTCATAAAAAGAGGCTATACGACAAAAGGAACCAAAGAAAAGGCGAAAAATGACTTAATATAAAGTTTTCTACCGATTTTGAAAATTCTATTTTATTTGTTCCTTTGAGCATGGTTTTTGAATGGTTTCCTACCTCTTAGATTTTTTTTATCCTTTTAGCTCAAGTAAGATTGTTTATAAAAAGATTTAAAAAGCAATCTGTTGTTAAATAGTTCATGTTTACACTGCTAATTGAGGGGGAGAACTCATAGAAGCCTGAACTTTTTTTTTATTACAATTACTTTTTCAGTTTCTCATTAATCTTTTCAAGTTTATTTATGTTTGTAAACTGTGCTTGGAATATTATTCAAACGAATCGGGTAAAAATACTAGTAAAAGATTTCTAAGTTCTTGGATTGTGTAAGAATATTATTAGTTTCTAATTTCTTAGCTTTAATAGAAAGATAAATGAAAAATTATTTTTTTCATTAAAATATTTTCTTTTCAGACGTGAAATATAACTTTCATCTCGGCTTATTTTAACATTGCTTGTATATTCCTGCAATATTAAGGGAAGTTCTTTGACTTAAGGTTACAGCGTTAAATTTAAATATACACCGACATTTTTTTTTACCTTTGTTTACTAACACTTATTCAACAGGTGTCAAATTTTAATAAAATTAAAAAAAATTATCTGGAATCAAAGTCGAAAATAAAATATTTTGTTCTTTAATTGATTTTAAAGAAAAGATCCGTGAAAAATAAAGTGTGATTTAGACTAATAAAGATAAACACTGTAAATAAAGATTAGAAAATAAAGATAAAGACTATACATAAAGACTAATAAATAAAGACTATAAAACTTTGCGAGATTTTTGCTTATAAAAAATATGTAATTTAAATAAGGATACATTTTTGTGATTGAAGAAATTAAATTAAATAGAAATTACAGTGAATAATAAAGTAAAACTTAAAAGGAACTGAGATTACCTCAATTAAGTGCGATTTTCCTGCCACTCAAAAACCTTCAAAGTCCAGATTATCGTTTGTGCTACTTTCAGTACATCTTAAAAACTAAGTAGATTGCTTATATTTAAATTCTTGTTTAGGGAAATGATTTTTATAAAGTTTGAAATCAATAGTTTTAAAAATAAAAATATAAGTTCTAAATCAAAATGGTGAAATTAAGGATTTTTTTAAAAATGCCTGGCCTATTTAATTGTCCCAAATTTTTATGTTGAGAAATTTGTGCCACAAACAAAATGTGTATACTGAACATATTGGAATATTGACTGTTGCAATTTGACCTGAAGCATTTTAATGATAAAAATTGTACTGTTTTTTTTTCCAGTCCCTAAATAATACTTGATAATGAGTCAAAAAAGGCACAACATGCCTATATTTTTAAACTTGAGGCTGAGAAAAGTTTGAGTGGGTACGATCCTAAAGAATTCAATTTTAACGGGCGATTAAGTCCCACAGATTTTTAGATCTTTTATGTGGCTCTTATTTAAACATTGTCTCTTATTAAAAATATATCTAAGAAACCTTTTTGTTCTATGGGCTATTTGCCTAATATTGGACCTTTACTCTTGGGACTTCACGAGCGATGTCTCCTCCAGAGGCTCATTTTTCAGATCTTAATTTTTTTTTTCTGAAAATCTTGTCTTTTTTGGAAATTTCCAGTTTCTACTTTTTTCCAATGGAATATGCTCTCTTTTTTTTCTTTTTTTTTAAAATACTGCATATATATACACATATAAAGTGTTTCTGTTTTTCAATGGCTCTTTATCCTCTTTTCCTTTTAAAGTGGTGCGATCCATTTTTTATTTGACTTCACAAAAAAATAAATAAATAACAAAATTATAGGAAAAATCTAAACAACCACATAAAAGCCACGATTCTTTTGTGTAGCTGCATCTTCTAACCACCTGTTAACTCAGGATTAACCAAACCAAAAAATTATAACACTATATTTTAAAGACTGAAAGAATTAAAATGTAATTGATCAAAAAATTCTTTGATGAATGTAAAATAATATGTGGTATCTCTCTTAGCGTCTTATTTCATTATATATATATATATATATATATATATATATATATATATATATATATATATATATATATATATATATATATATATCAATTAAAGAATGGTCAAGCATAATAACGATCTAGTGAAAAACTCTAAAACCATGCTCAGTGGACGTTTCTACATTGGTGATAATTTTATTCAACAATTGTGTTTTCTTCCTTAGTCACCGTGGGCAATTTGGAATTATTAGAAATAATCTTTCAATGTATTAAAACATAGGAACCACTCACCCCTAAGTAAATGTGCCATGCTTATACCCTAGCCTCATCTTCAAAATTAAAACAGTACAGAAAGTAGGCAATTTTTGTCTCTTGGGAATTCATATCTCCATTGATCCATCAAAAAGGTCACAACAATCGGACGAAAACATCTTGCTCAAGAAGTCACTTGTTGCTACAAAATCCCTCTACCATATACTGTTACCTGAGACTCGCTCAGGCCTCTTAACAGTAGGGGCTATTTTCTAGAACTCTGTCAATTCGCTTTCTTCTGACAATGATTCCAACATTATCACCCCCCTTGCCTTATTGGCATAATAAAAACAAATGCACATCAAACAGTCCAATTATTCACAGGGATATGTCAAGGAACAAGCACCTGAGGAGCATATTCATTTAAGGCTAAATTTTGTTTGGAATGATCTTCCTGAGGTTGTTGTCTTGAACATGCCTCTGTTAATTTATTAATTTGCCCTACTTTTTGGTATTATACCCTTTTTGGTATTGGTATTATGCCCTACTTTTTGTCCCGGTAGATTTACCCATAAAAATCAGCCAATTTTTTTTTTTTTTTGCTTTGGTAATTTCTATACAAATCTCCCAAGGAAAATTCAGGCGTAAAAAACTGACTGCCCAGCTCGCTGCTATTGATAATCTTGCTTGTAAAATACATCAAGCATATACATCGCCCCTCCCCCCCATGCCTGACACTTATCAGTAAGAATCATGATCTCTGTGATGCATTCAATTGGAGGACTTGCAGAAAAGAAAAAATATTTATTGTAATATTATCAGGATGGTGTTAATGCTTTGTAGAGCCAAGCGTGGTTTCTTAAGCCCATATGTATATCCTATACCAACAGGTCTGTTTTGTATATAATGATAATTTTGCTCAGTTTATTGACAGCTTTTTCTGTAACATTTTTTTTATTTTTAGTCAGCCGAGACTAAAAGCTCTTGACGAGACTAAAAGGTGCACAGTCAGATCCCCTTGGCTCCCTTCCTCTAATCTTTCCGTCGATCATTCATTTACTTCTACTACGATGTGAAACAAAAGAACCAAAGATTGTGAAGGTAACTTTTATTTTAATTTAGTCACTTATCTATAAGCTGTTTGAGGATGGCAATAACAATTGCCAGACACTATTCTTTGTTTTGTTTACAATATATTCTTCAAATTGGAGGGTTTGTCCAATTCTTTCTTTATAACTTTAATCGCCCTTCAAAGTATGTGCTACATCAGATGCTTTCACTACACACTGAAAGTGTTAAGTTTTAAAAACTAATGAATTTGTGAGTTTTTAATAATTGCAGTTTATATATAATTACTATAAATGATGTGCTAGTACAATATGCTTTTTTATATCAAAATTAAAGAGCCATGATAATAATTTTTAAAGAAGCTTTGGTACTATACTAAAAAAGGCCAAGATGGAAGCTCTTGAGCTCAAGAAAGGAACGTTGTTCCTCCGTTTTGCAAAAAATGTAGTAATAAACCTTCGCACGAAAAACCTTTTCCCCAAAAGACACTCCCCATCCCGACACCGCTTGCCACGTACTGTCTCTGAACCCGTTCCTATCTTGTCCCCCATCCGTTGCTTAACCTTCAGCTATGAAAAAACCTTTGCCCACTTCATTACTGATAAAATAAATCGCAAGTTTTCCTTCTTTTTTTCTTTGGTAACTGGCGATACCCGAGTTGTATGTTCGTTTTGATTCTTATGTTCCCTCCCCCTTGTTTATGTGTTCTCTTTTAAATGTTTTTAACACTAATTGTATCTCACTCTTTTTTAGTTTTAATTTAGTTTTTACCTTTTTAACTTTCTGACATTTTGTTGCTTTTTTTATGGCACTTGGTATTTACCAAGTGACATATAGCAATCGTAATTTCTGTCAATCTGTCTGTCTATTGGTCAGTCTGTCCCGGTTTTGCTAGTTTGGGCAGTTTCAGATAAGCTAGGACGATGAAATTTGGCAAGCGTATCAGGGACCAGACCAGATTAAATTAGAAATAGATGTTTCCTCGATTTGACCTGCAAAGGCGAGCCACTGTGTTGACCATCTGTCACCAAATTTTCTGAAACCCCCTATTGGTTCAAGGTCTGACTTGGCCAGGTTCCACCAGTTCTTCCTCTGTCCTCCTTGGTGTTTCTTCCAGTAGCTAATAGGCTCAACTAGAAGTATTTGGCGAGGCAGGTACTCTGGCGGTTTCCGCAATACATGGCCCAACCATTTCAAACGGCGTTCTTTAATAGTGAGCACAACATCTCTCTGAATATTGCACATTCGACGTATATTCACGTTGGAGATACGGTCACGTAGCTGTACTCTTGAGAATTCTTCGTAGACAAGTATGCTCAAACACCTTAAGTGTATTCTCTTGTTGTAGTTTTGCCGACCATGTTTCGCACCCGTAAAGGAGAACGGTTCGGACTAGTGCCATGTAAATTCGAACTTTCGTTTGGACACTGATTTCACGGCGATTCCATAAGGGTTCCCGAAGGGAGGCAAAGACTGTCTGCGCTTTCTGTATTCTCTGTTGGATATCAGCGTCGGAAGATCCGTCAGTACAAAGCTGGGAGCCTAGGTATGTGAAACGGTTGACTTTTTCCAGCTGAACTTGGTTGACAGTTAGTGGTAATGGTCCAGTGTCGTGGTTAATAGTCATGAATTTCGTTTTCTCTGTGCTGACTTTCAAGCCGATCAGATCTGCCCAGGCCACAACGCTGTCAAGCATGTTTTGGGCTTCTACAGGGTCTGACAGGAGGCCAACATCATCCGCATAATCGAGGTCAGTCAGCGAAAGATTCTGTCCAACCTGCGCTCCTGGATAAGACGATAGAGCATTTTCAAGCACCCAATCGATGCAATAATTGAACAGAGTCGGAGAGAGGACACATCCTTGTTTTACTCCGAACTCAACCAGAAATTCTTCGGTTTCTTCGCCATAGATTCTAACTCGGCTCACTGAAGCGTCATAGTATGCCTTCATCAGTTCAACAAACTTCAGCGGCATTCCGTCATTCTCCAGGATCTTCCAAAGTTTCTGGCGAGTGACAGAGTCGAAGGCAGCAATGAAGTCCAGGAACATCAAGATCAGGGGTAGGTTGTATCTTTCAAACTGCTGGATAATGAGGCGAAAGGCGAAGATATTATCAGTACACCCTCTACCTGGTCGAAAGCCGGCTTGATTTCCTCGAGTTCCTTCCTCCCTTGCCCCTTTAAAGCGGTTCAAGAGTATGATCCCGAATATTTTGACGGCAATGTCTATGAGACATATTCCGCGGTAATTTTTGCATTCAGTTTTGTCTCCTTTTTTATAGAAAGGGAGGATGACTGATGTCTTCCAGTCTTTTGGGAAAGTGTTGGTACTCCACACTTCTTCGAGAATGCCATGGAGCTGTTCAGCAGTGACCTCAGGGCATTGTTTGTATAGTTCCGGGGGGAGGCCGTCTTCACCTGGGGCTTTGTGGTTTTTTAGGGTTTAGATCGCTTTTAGTATTTCGGCTCTGGTCGGTGTATCCAGCTCGATATCATAAGGCTCTTTAGAGACAGAAGGTGGGAAGGCATCATGAGTAGATGAAGGGGATGGGTTCAGGAGGAGCTGAAAGTGATCCATCCATCTTGCTAAACGTTCCTTCTGACAACTAATGATTTTTCCTGATCTGTTTTTGATTATTTCTGAGACAGCAGCTTTCTTACCAACGGATTCCTTCAGGATCTGGTAAAGCTTGTGGGTGTCATGTAAGCGTGCTGCTTTCTCTAATGACTCGGCAGCATCTTCCCACATTTGGTGGCGGTCCAGCCGAACAGAGCGTTTTACCTGTCTGCGTAACTCCTTTGTTTATTCTGTAAGGCCTCCCATCTTTTGTCTTCGCTCACCGACTATTGACAGGGTTCTAGCGGTTATCCAGTGTTGTCGTTTGATTTTTGCTCGGCCTAGGATCTCATGGGCAGTCTCTGTCATCACGGTTTTAAAGGTCTCCCATCTCTTATCGGGGGTTAGGTTTTCATCAGAGCTGAGGGTGTCAAACCGGTTAGTTAGTTCCAAATTGAGGGTCTGCCGCACTTCTTTGTCTTGAAGTTTACCGATATCGAAGCCGACCTTGGACTTGTTTTTTCTTCGAATTGCAAGACGTAGCAAAATTTTTGCTGCGACGAGCCTGTAGTCAGGTTCAGACTGTGAGCCTGTGTCTGCGCCATTGTAAGAGCGAGAGTCCTGCACGGAGCTTCTCCAGCGCTGGCGTACGAGAATGAAGTCAATTTGGGCCTTAGTGACACCGTCATTTGAATGCCAAGTTAAGAGGTGGCTAAGTTTGTGTTGGAATATGGTATTGGTGATAACAAGGTGGTTCATCAAGGCATAGTTTACCAGCCTCTGCCCATTCTCGCATCTGTGACCCTGTCCAAATTTTCCCAGGATTTGTCTTGTGGTCTGGTCAGATGGACCAACTCTTGCGTTGAAGTCTCCAGCAGCAATCAAGTAATCACGTGCGGCTATAGAAGAAGACGACTGCTGCAGTTCACCGTAGAAATCATCCTTGGTCGTTTCAGTAGCGTCACGGGTGGGGGCATAGGTAGAAATTATTGACACATTTGCAGGGTTTCCTTTTAGTCTGATTCTAGCAAGTCTACTGGAGACTGGTTCCCGTTCTAGGAGAGCGTTTCTGGTTCTTTGGTTCATGATGAAACCAACTCCGTGGAGTCCTGAATTATCTTCTATTCCGGAATAGAAAAAGTGGAACTGATGTAGTGTTTCTGGAGCCGTTATAACTATAGAGCCAGAACCGGAGATTCTGGTCTCGGATATGCAGAGTATGTCTATGTTGTACTTCTCCATCTCATGGACAAGAAAAGCTTGTGTGGCTTCTTGTTTAGCGGATCTTACATTCCAGCATCCAACATTTATTCTGGATTTTGCCTGTTTAATGACTGTGGTAGGTTTTCCTAGATTTATGGCGTTGAAAAGATTTTTCGACTTCGCCGCCATATTCAAAGTCGCGTCGCCTGCCGGGAACGCTGTAGTATGGTTGGCTAGTTTACTTCTCGACACCCGCGCCAATACAGGGGCCGCGTCGCTTGCCGGGGACGCCGTAGTTGTTACAACTTTTCTTCTAGGTCTCAGATCCATCAATGTTTCTTGGGAATAGAGTTGACTGCAAGGTCCCCAGTCTTGTGGGTCACCCGGAGCGCGTTGGCCACCAAATCGCTCGGCGTGGAGCTCAGTGGTGTTTACACCCTTCCACCGCTTTGAGGTGCGCTGCCGGATTTCCTCTGCTGCCCAAGGACGGAAGATCGAGCCTCATTGCCTGTAACTACCATCACCGCCATGGAGGTATACAGGCTTAGCTTGACCTTTGACTCCCACCTAGAATCAGCAGGGGCTTTGGAGACATACAATAGACATGGCTGGGAACTGATAGTTACCGTTATTTTCGTGCAGACAGGCTTAGTAAAAGATTAGGTTTCTAACGTTTACTGCCCAGCCTATTGATTTTAAAACTCAAAACTTGTAGTTCCTAGATATCAAAATTTATTTTTTCCTAGAACAAATTCACTTAGTTTCATGAACCCGCTTACCTGCCGAGGTTTCAGTCATACCAGTAGTTGCTTATTCCCGTTTGGCAACGAAGTAGAATAAAATTGACCAGACACTTGAAGCTGTCAATGCCAAGCTAACTATATACGAGCTCAACTTCCCGCAACTACCAACTCCTACTGCTCGTATCATGGAAGCTCAGGCTACTGTTGTTATCTCGATTTTGCCGAAAACCTTAGATAACCCTGCTAAACGTCGAGAGATGATTGAAAAAATTCAAGGTCATCAAGCGATCAGCAGTATGTGTCACGCACGTGACAAACTTGTTGTGACCATTGATGATATTGCTGCGGACGTTTTTTGTAAGGCTGTTCTATCAGTCTTAGCGAACTCTAAAGTGAAACTGATAGAAAAGAAATGGTATGGCCTGCTGAAAGGTATTAGTGCAGACTACGATATCTCCTGCCTTACTGAGTGTGCCAGGGTAACTGCTGCTACAAGACTCAGGAACTCCCGCACTGTTAAACTTTCGTTCGGTGATCTGTCATCTAAAACGAATGCTCTAAAAAACGGTCTGACACTTGATTATGAGCTTCTGCGTGTCTTCGAGTACCATGAGCTTCTATTATGTTGTTATAATTGTCGTGCTCCTGATCATATTGCAGTCAATTGCAAGAGTGCAGCTGTTAAGTGCGCTCGATGCTTGGCCCCACATGAATCGACAAAAGATTCCCCCTGAAGACTTTCGCCCAAGTGTGCTAACTGTAACGGCGATGATGTATCATTCAGTCTGAGATGTCCGATATTGCGTTCTGTAGTATCTAACACTACTTCTAAATGACTGATACATCTGTCTCTCTCTGCTCCTTTAATATAAATGGAAACAAAGATAAGGGCATCTGCATTGATCACCTTCTGAGTAAGTTTGATATAGTCCCTTATCAAGAACATTTGCTACCTGGTAATATTATTAACTTTCTTCGCCGTAGCTCCGAGCACATTATGTTCACAACAAATGCCTGAAAGACTCGCAGCCGTCCGTCTTGAGGTCTTGCCTGCATTATCAAGCGGCAGCTTTCTTTTTTGTCCCTGCAGTGTTATGGCTCAGATGAAAACTATTTAGCTATCAGAACCTGTGACGTGTGGCAGGACGACACTATTGTAAATCCTCGCAAGATGGGCTCTATTCAAATGAAACTGAGAACTAACAATTGTACCATATGCACGACAGATTTTCGTTTCTATACTTTCTAGCATCAATAGCCTAGTTTTCTTCAGATTTTTTCCATTAGGAAGGCAAAGATATTTCAACTTAACACGAGGCTTTACTTCTGTACCATTCAGATCTATAGATATATTATCTGATCTAGTCGTATCTATTTCATTAAAAATCAAAACATCACATTTTTCAGCATTTAGGGAAAGTCCAATATCACTGTAGTTTTTACATATCTCCAAAAAACATTTTTCTAGCCCACTGATAGTCCTACTAATATTAAAAACGTCGTCTGCATAACATAATATCGACAAATCAGTACCTTCATATATACAACATCAAGAAAGTTAGCACTGAGCTGGAAGCGATGCATTATCCAGAAACCGTGGGAGAAATAACCGCACCCTGCTTAACCACGATATGAATTGGTATATACCCATCAGTCAGCAAATTGCTTCCAGGTATACGTATTTTTGCTGTCGTATAGCGGTATATGTACAAAAGAGGTCTAACTAAGTCTAGCTATACACCACGGTTCAAAAGCTCATTCATTGCTTGGGGATGCAACAACGAATCAAATGCTTTACTAACATCGTATGTTCCAAGCGCTAGAATACCACCGGATGTATCTGCATCAATCAACAAATTCCACAGACATTTTAGAGCATGGAAGCAACCAAGCTTAGGCTGGAAACCAAACTGGTGAGGATGCATGTAACAGATAGAACGTAGGTTATTAATTATAAGTAATTCAAACACCTTCGCAAAAACGCTTGAAACAGTTATAGGTCGATACGATGAGCATTCAGACGGATCCTTCCCTTTTTCTAGAATAGGTGAAATAAGACCAACACATAAAGAATCTGGAACTATACCGTAGCAAAAAACCATTCGGTACAACAAAGAAAGATGACACATAAGCTTATCAGACCCATTTGACCCATAATGTGATTTCCCATGTTTCTTGATCTTCCCCTCATTTCTTACTGCTTTTAAATTCCTCTTTGTTTCCTCTTTCTTTATCCCTCTTGTCTTCCCTGTAATCCCTCGCCCTACCTAACCGTATTTCTCTTTTACTTTGCTTTTTTTTAATTTGTTTAGATGAAGGGCTCCAATGTTTCTACCCCCAATTGCTTTGAGCAACGGCTTAGGCTGTTTTTAAATGCTTGATGCTAATAATGCTTTAAACAATGTCCTAGGTGCTTGTTTAAATGCAAAGCAGATCTTAATGATTGGTGCAAAGAGTGAATAAACTGAAAAAGAAAAACATTTGTAGACAGCTTCACCTACCTTGGTTGTAATATTAGTAAAAATGATGGCAGCAGTGAAGATGTTGAAAGTAATTGGACAGTACCTGACTATAGACATCTATTTTGTAAAAATAAAATAAAATAAAAATAGATAAAATAAAGAAAGCAAATTGACTATTATATGGCAAAATTACGCAAAATAAAGCGAGATTACTATATACAAATATACTATTATATTTGCACCAATCTTAATGATTGGTGCAAAGAGTGAACAAACTAAAAAAGAAAAACATTTGTAGACTGAGGGGCTTCTACGACCATCCCCACAAAAACATCGGAAAATATCTCGAGTTTTGAAATAATATAGAATTAGTTTTCTTTGCGTTAATGTGTAACAGCTTGGTGATTGGCATAATTTTCCTTTAAGAGGAATTGAAGTGCTGACTTTTCCTTCTAGGTCAGCAAAGACTTTAATGGTAATAACATGGAACAAACTACATCGTATAGAGTTTCTCTTTTTCTTTTTTTCCTTTGATTATTATGTAATTCTTTTCTTTCCTTTTTCTTCTTTGACTATTTTAAATTCCTTAAGTTTCTATTTGCAAACCCATTTTCCTAACAATATACATGTATATTAACTTTTGTTGCTCAGTATTTTCTTTAGTATTGTTAGACTTCGCTGCGAATTCCTTAAGGCTTGGGCTTTTCTGTTTTTCTGTAAATTATGTTGGTCTGAAGTAAAAAAAAAAAGCGCACACTCACAAAAGTTGTTTAAAATTTTGATTTTTTGCTGGATAAAATTTTGCAGACGAATGTTCCTTCTCCCCCTTAATCCTGGCCCAACGATCGTGTGGAAATGTGTATGTGTGTTGCTGTATGGTAAAACACAGAAGTGCGCTTATGGTACATTACCGTAAAATAAAAACTTGGCAAGGAAAATTGGTAAAATATGGTAAATTTGGTAAAATAAGGAACTCCCTTGGAAATACAGGATAAAATTGGTGTTTCTGAGTTGTCCTATGGCTACAAGACCAGTTGAGCATTTGTTTTTAAGAATCACTTAAAGCTTTTAGTAACTTTTTTTTTAATGATTGTGATTTTCCTGGGCTTAAAAAAGGCACCGCCCCTTCATCTAGAGTTCGTCAATTTAGTTAACTGTCCAGTTTATCAATTTGGTTAACTTGTGCCTGGGGTAATACCTCAACAATTGGACAGTATCTGATTTTAGACATCTATTTTGTAAAAAAAAAAAGAAAAAAAAATAGATAAAACAAATAAAGCGAATTTACTATTATATGGGAGTAAAATCATATTAGTTATTTATTTCTACATTTAAACCTAAGAAATGTTATCCTAACAGCCTTGCATATTTTAAATACCCGTATTCTGCCACATTCCTTATATCATAAACATGTTCATTTTCATTTTATTTATATAGGTTTCGAATACAAATAAAAAAGAGGTTTGTAACACTTTGATGATTTTGATGAACTAAGTCGTGGATTCTAATAGCGGAACTTTCAGTAACTTTCACACTCATCAGGACTGTCTTCAACAGGATTTGCTTGCGAATCTCGCTCCTCTCCTTCAGACTTGAATTCAGGTGGCCATGCCTGTTCTGAAGCCCCCTCCCCCCCCAAATAAAAGTCCTGGATACGGCTGTGAGGATTATATCTCAATTTTTACCTCCACTCTCCCATCATATCTCTCTTAGAGCTAATTTTGTATTTATATGAAGAATTTTTCAAAACAACTGCTAAAACACAAGAGCAGTTAAACTAGAATAAGATTTTTTTTTGCACTGCTGTCAGTAACAAATCATTCTGTAGCAATTCGTTGAAAAGCAGGCTAAATCTTAGAAAAGGACACTGAAATTTTTGATTTACAGTTAACTGAGCCCCCCTCTGTTAGGTCTCCTCCTTTAAAATGTGGGATTAATTTGGATTCTTTTAGTTTAGTAGGGAAAATACCTTCGTCAAGGCTTCTGTTTATAAGGACCGTAAGAGGCTCAATGATTGCTGGTTGTATTTTCTTATTAGTTACAAAGAAAGTCCATCTAGGCCCATTGACCTTGTCCCTTTAATGTCACAAATGCATTTTTTTACTTCATCATATGTAACAGATGGAAATTTTTGGATTTCCGCTATTGAAACAAACGTTTCATTGTAAATTTTCAAATAGTATATTATAAT
Organism: Artemia franciscana; assembly: GCF_032884065.1. Lineage (NCBI taxonomy): Eukaryota > Metazoa > Arthropoda > Branchiopoda > Anostraca > Artemiidae > Artemia > Artemia franciscana. The sequence goes on along the minus strand of NC_088866.1, from coordinate 43,712,351 downwards.
TTCCTTGAAAAAAGGGTTTTTTAGTAACTACTTTTTGCTAAATTATATTTTCTGCACTATACAACATGGCTGAAATGTATTATTTATTAAAATCATGTTTAGGGTAAGAGTTTGAACTCCTACTGCTATTAACAGCTCATCACAACACTTCGGGACTCGAGGTCAGCACAGCTACACCTGCTACTCTTCCCCACAATTTCACTCAAAGCTTCAGTGAAGATGGAACTGAGAGGAATATTTCATGGATGAAGAGCCATCAAAAATTAAATATACAAAAAGGCTTTTTAACTGAAAGTAAGGAGCAACATTAAAACTTAAAACGAACAGAAATTATTCTGTATAATGAAGGGGCTACCCCCCCCCCTCCTCAATGCCATGGTCTTTACACTAAAGTTTGACTGTTTGCTCTATTTTTTTTAAGAATGACCGTATAAACACAAGGGTCGTGTAATTAGAACGTGAAGCTTTTTTTAAAGTGTTAAAAGATTTAGTGTAAAGAGCAAGGTATTGAGGAGGAGGGCAACTCCTTCGTATAAAGAATAATATCTGTTCATTTTGGGTTTTAATGTTTCTTCTAAATTTAAGCTAAAAAAAAAAAACTTTTTTTCATTTAATTCAGGCTGGACGCAGTTATTTGTTTCAGAAATGGGTTAATATTTGCGGATGAGCGAGTTTCAGGAAACCCAAAATCTAGCAAAGTTTATGAAAATATATAAGAAACCTGGCTAAAGTCTTAACAAATTATGTATTTGGGGGGAGAGAGGGGACATTGAGAGAGCCCCATTTTCCCTCTTGGCACAAGCGTCCACCTCTATGCCTAGCAGGGCGTGAGATTATACTAAAAACCAAGTTACTAGCGCATACTTGGAATATTGATTGAAAAAAAAATGCTTACTTTTGAAAGTATGATAGCAAGGGCAATGTCACTTGTTGTTAACAAGAGCGTAACTGTTTGCAGAACACGAACCTCTTCGATTGTCCCTTCTGTTAACATCCATAATGTATCACTCAAATGTTTAGTGTTTTTCTCATATAATAACCCGTTGACGATAAGTTTCTGGATGGCACTAAGACATAACTAAAAAATAATTAATTTACAATATTTAATCCCTACATTTAAAAAACATGCAAGAAAACAAAAATTTTACTCAAAAATGAAGCTAAAGCCATATAAAACTAGTGTCGTAACCGGTAAAATTGGTCATGGAAAAAATTAGGGTAATGTCAGCCAGCACACAGAAAGAAGCGAAAATGATAGAAGGACAAACAACAAAAAAATGATAAAAATGACAAAAAAAATGATAGAGGCAGATATTTCGTCACGGACTGTCCCCCAGCTGTCTTCAGTGTTAAGTGCTAAAGACCGAAAGGGCTGCAAGCAGGATTGACTTATGACAAACAAGAAAAAAATAATAAAACTAAATAGCCGAGAAAAATGAGGATAATGTCAGCCAGCCGACAAAAAAGAAGCGAAAATAATAGAGGCATATATACCGTCACGGACTTTCACCTAGCTGTCTTCAGTGCTCAAAAATGAGGAAAAATTAATCTTTTTAATTAACTCTTAACTATGCAGGTGATACGCTGAACCAAACAAACCAAAAAAACAAGCCGGAATAAATGAAAGGCTTTTCACCAATCAGATTAGGCAAGAATTATCCGTTTAGTGATTGGATTAGCTTGTCTACTGACCTAATTTTCATTAGAAGTGTGGTACATGATCCTCATTTAAACTGAAAAAAAAATTTTAATCCTTTAATTTTAAGTTATTATAAATTGGGTTTATAGGAATATCTTCAGTATCTCTATTTAAAGCAAGTTATATATTCATGCATATTTTTTTATTTCAATTCCCCTCCTAAATTTCCTCTGTATGTGGGAAGCTATTTGCTTTAAATATCAAAGTTGCCTCATAAAAAAAAAACTGTACGATCTCTCAACAATGTTGAGGGCAAAGTAGGATCAACATCCGTATTTTTATTTTACATTTTAGATTTAAGAGAAATCTTATATTCATGCCGTCTTTTATCATGGGAGCTGGCGCTTACCCCCCCCCCCCCCCGGGGAAATACCCCACAAAATGTTTCATTTCCCCCGATTTTCATTAGTAGGGAAATTGAAATTTCTACTCTCTTGTTTGTCAGGGACAATCGATTGCATTACCTATAGTGAAGATCCATAAGGGTTCAATGTATTAATGTCTGTTAATTGATTTTTTATGAAATATAAATAATTGAATAAGTCAAATAAACTTTGGAGGGAGGCTCAGTTAACTGGAAATAAAAAATTTCAGTGTCCTTTTCTAAGATTTAGCCTGCTTTTCAGCGAATTGCTACAGAATGATTTGTTCTTCTATTTATCTCATAAGTTTATACATTTTTATCCTGCTATTTACTACTACTTACTATTTATCCTACTTCTTCTATTTATCTCATAAGTTTATATATTTTTCAGGGAACATATCCATTACTTATATATGTCAAGAAAATCTAATATCTAACGATACATGATTCAAATAACTATAAAAACATTCCTGAGAATAGAATAAATTTAGTAAAAAAAAAAAGTTATTTTTATGAAAGGGGTTTTTCCATAAACAATATATTTACCAAAACCTGAAGCAGAGTTTGTTAAGGTAAGTAATCGCCCCTCTACTATTTAATACATATTTTCTTACGCGATATCAGCCACCAAGGTCAATACCCGAAATTCAACCACCAAACAAAATATTAAGGATCTCACATCTTCAATCCATCACACCCACTAAAGACTTCATTTTTGTATATAATAAGGGAAGAAACCAGGATATTATTTGCCCAGTTTTTGTTGTTGTTCGTTTATAATACTCCGTAATTTTTTGTTTTTATACTCTTACGGGTAATAAAGTTCATTCATTCATTCATTCATAAGATGGAATACATATTGATTATGATAAATTTAAGACTTGGGTAAATATGACTCACAAGCATTCCAATAGAGGTCAAAGAAACGTTTAGTTCCAGTGTTTGGGACCAAAGCGTCCAACTGTTTCTACAATAAGTGGCAGGCATCGAATCGGAATGATGAGAAGGAAATCTATGACGATAAGCTGCATACACTGAAAGGCTGCCCGAACAAGAGATTCACTAGAACAGTTATAATATAATAGTATATATAGTAATAATGTAATAATAAAATAGCAGCCAAGAGATGAAATAACAAAACAGAGAAAAAATCAAAGGTTGGTTGTAGCTAGACAATAGCTTAGCTTAAAACTGGGCTCAATGATCTTAACTAAGAAATTACCGCCATAATTTAAACTCTCAGTGGACAGTGAAGTCCTTCAGAAGATCGGATTTAGGGCATCGACACTTGAAAATACGCCATTTCATAGAAAAACAAATTTCGTTTTGCTTTTAATCGAACGAAGGTCACAGCGACCTATTCCATCTTCTATCACCAGATAATACTCATACATTAGATAGTGAAGAAATTCGCCACTAAGCCAGGTATTCTACAGGGACGTAGTCTTATGTGACAAATGACACTTATCGTTTGTTTTCTTGCATCTTATTTTGACTAATATAGAATTGTGTTTGTTATTTCCCATCATCATATTTTCTCTAGCACTAGCTATTTTGGCAAATTATTCTTATTTTCCGTGTCTAAGACAAATAATACAAATGCAATATAAATATTTTATTGAACAGAAGACATATAGATAACGTACCTAAAAAGCTTAGGTTAATTAAAGCCTCCTAACAATTCAATTCTTTTTCGTTTCAACAATTAAAATTCATAAAAAAAAGATTACTACGTAAAACCGTGGGCGATAATAAGTTTCAAAACTTGCGAAATCAAACCAATTTGTTTTTGAAAATTTGCCTATTGATTTGTTATTATTTAACAGAAAAACAAAAAAAACAAAAATTCTGAAAAACACTGGATATAAAAATGAACCTGACTATAGTTTTGAATTTAGCGTAAAAACTTTACATTAGTTAAAACATCATGACAGTTCAATTGTTTTTACTTCTTTTTTGTCCGAATCAACAACTAAATTTCACCCAAAAAAATTACTACAAAAACCATAGGCAATAAGAAGTGCCAAAACTTGAGAAATCAAAAGAATATGTTTCAGAGAAGCACCTATTGATTCATTATTATTTAACAGAAGAAAAAAAGTTTATTATTCCACTAAACAGTGGACATAAAAATAAATCTGACTACACTTCGAAGTTTAGCATAAAAATTTCAGCTTAGTTAAAAGATTCCAACAATTCAATTATTTTTTCTTCTTGTTTTTGCCGGGAACCACAAATTACATTAAAAAAAGATACCCAAGCAAAACCATAGGTGATAGAAATTTCAAAACTTAGGATATCAAAACAAAATGTTTTTGAAACATAGTCAATTACTTTATTTTTATTTTAACAGAAGAAAGCAAAACCTTGTTCATCAATAGTATCCATGGACATAGATATTGTATTTTGTAGATATAAACTAATCTACTCTGTCTATAAAAGTCTATCTAATTATTGAAGTCACTTTATATTACTAATTAATAATTTAGATGAAGTTTTATATGGGACAAAAAGATAACTGGGAAAAATGACGCTTGACTTAGAAGTATCGAGCAGAAGCAGAAAGACTTAACAAGAGAGAATCTTTAAAAGACATTTACTGGCTATGTCCCTAAAAGTGGAACAATCAAAATAATTTCCAACCAAGTTCCACAATTTCAGTGCTTTTCCCCCTATTAACTGCCACTTTGTTTCAATCCGTTTCAGTTCCGCTTTCTTTCTTTCTTTCTTTCTTTATTGTTTGCTAGGTTTTCTGCGTCTAATGTATGTGGGCTTCTATTCTATGAGGTGTAATTATTCACTGACCAGCTGAATGGGTAATTAGCCTGTGCAACTGACAAGATTCTTAAGAAAACATTGTTTCACGAAATAATGAAGCATCAATGTGCTTTTACTTACCCTTTGAATCAGTAGCGACAACCGTCGTAAGTACCTGGTTCTAGAGCCTTTCGGTACCTTGTGTAAATTACAATATTTGAGCCCTGGAGGAGGGATAGTCATCGCTTGAGTACGATCTCAGAAAATCTAAAGCTTATAAAAGACACTGTTTTAAATAAGAAATAAGCTAAAAAAAACTTTAGCTTTTCCAAATTTTTTAATTTGTACTAATTGTTCACGAAGCCATTTATTGATACATAAATTTTGATCCCTAGTTACGCACCTGTCAAAATGTTTTCTCCAAAAACGATGAAAGAATTGGCCAAAATACAGAGATAAATGTTAAATAGCTCAAACCAGGGTTGCCACCAAACAAAAAAAAATGGCTAAAAATGTCCACCCAGTTTCAGTTGTTGAAAAGGACAGTTTTTTTCTGAGAAATGTAGCTGGTTTGGCTAGTTTAACTAAACTACCTACAACAGTAGCTAGCTTTAACTGAATATTTGGGTCTCTTTCGCAAATTCCTTATGAGCTTGATGAAAGTATTTACTTGATCCCACCACCAAATGAAAACTCCTCCGGGAACAGGTTTCTGGGTCCACGCGTGATTCTGCAGTCATATATACCTACTTTTGTTTATTCTCAAACGCTCTTTAAAACCACACTTAAGCCCCTCCCCTACCCACATAAAATCTAAATACAACAAACTATGGTAGCGATTGCATAAAGCAAATGGAGAATAAGTACCTTTGACTAGGGGTAAGTGCACCAACAGTTTCAAGTACAAGGGGCAATCCTTCATTAAGAGATTCATCACGAGCATGTAACGCGCCAAGTAGACTAACTGTCTTTGTCGTACATCACAATAAGTTGTTGTTGATAAATCGACTAATGGGCCAAAAAGAAGGGCCTGAATTTTCTGCAAGGATACAAGCATATTAGAAAAAGATATCTAGTCCTGGAGTATGTGGTCATTTAATTTTATCCAGCTCAATGTTCAGCAGGGGGTCACGAAAAAGTAGTCGTGTAGATATGATACAAAATACATTAAATTTCATGAAGGAAGAAAGAATAGCCAGAGAAAAAAGGGAAGAGGCTGAAAGAATAGCAAGAGAAATAAAGGAGGAAGTTTACCATGTGAATTTATTGAGGAGATTTAATAGAGAATGAAAAAGGAAGCCACAAAGATCCGCAGAAGCGCTGCCTCATGATTTCGACCGCAAAAAACGACGATGAAAGTGCCCCCTTGGATACGTCACGCATCTGAGCTAAGCTCAGAAATACCAATTAAATAAGTTATTCACGGAGTTTGCCGACGTATTAACAAAACGAATCGGAAAAACGGAGGATGTGGCACATAAAATACCTGTAAAGAAAACAAACCAATAAAACAATACCCGTACTGAATACCAGAAACTAAAACGAAGGAAGTAAAAAAGAAATAGACTGAATGCTTGATTTAGGTGTTATAGAACATTCCAACTCAGAATATACAACGTCAGTCGTATTAGTCCCGAAGAAGGATGGCTCCATTTCATTTTGTGTAAACTACAGAAAACTGAATAGTATTTCCGAAGCAGACTCATATCCAATACTAAGAATGGACGAAATTCTAGAATCAGTAGGCTCCACAAAATTTATATAAATTTTAGACTTGAGATTGGGATATTGGCAAGTAAAGATGCACCCAGAAGATTCACCAGAAACTGTTTTTATTTCACCTTTCAGATTATACCAGTTTAGGTATATGCTTTTTGGACTAAAAGGGGCACCAGCAACGTTCCAAAGACTAGTAGTTTGAATCTTAAAATCCTTACCATATATAAGAGCCAACTAGGATGACATTACAGTTTTTTAAAGCTCGTTTAATAAACATATAGCCCATATGAAACAAGTATTGACAAGGCTCAGGAAAGTATGATTAACTTTAAATGTGGTAAAATGTAGATTGGAGCAGTCAGAGACAGAGTACCTTGGACACAAAATAGGGAACGGTATTGACTACCGATTAAGGGAAAAAACGGAAAAAATTAGAAACACAGCGGTCCCAAATACAAAGAAAAAAGTCCGATAATTTTTGGGATTGGCGGGATATTACCTAAAATTTTTGCCAAATTTTGCATCGATTGCTAAACCTTTGGCGACGTTTGCGTAAAAGCGTGACTTAGATCCCATAAAATGGACTCAAATTGAACAAAATGCATTTGATACACTCAAAAACGCTCTTTGTAGCGAAGTAATACTGAGAAATCCAGATTTTTCATTGCTACATGTGCTGCAAACTGACAGCTCAGATTACTGATAGGGGCAATTTTATCTCAAGAATTTGAGGATGGGGAACATCCAATCATATTTATATCCAGAAAATTGTCGAAAGCAGAACTAAATTATAGTACAATTGAAGAAGAATATCTTGCAATAGTATATGCGGTCAAAAAAAATTGACAAATACAAATATGGACAAAAATTTAGAATAATGGCGGATCACAACGCATTAAGACGGCAAAATATAATGAAGCCAGATAACCGACGATTAGCATGATGAGTCCTGTGCTTACAATAATATGACTTCGAAATAAAATCAACACCGGGGACAGATACCAGGAATGCTGACGGCATGTCCCGATTGTGAAAAAAATATATATATTTAGAACTAAAATTAGATGGAATATACCTAGCTAACACAAATAAATAAATAATAAGGGGAACAAAGAGGTCCTAGACCCATTGGGAATAAAACATGACGATCATAAAATAGAGTTGAACGGCGTACGACGGGTTATGGAGTAGTTGGGAAATAGTGAATGTCCGGTTGGACCGAAATAGCTCGGGAAGGAATCTGAGACGAGTCCTGTCAACTTTAAGGAAGATTTAATCTCTTTTTTTCGGGGAGGAGGAGCAATGAATGATGGACAGGTCACTCAACAGACCGCTGGTTGGCCAGGCGTGACTCTGTTACCAAGATTTTACTTCCCTGATCTGGAGTCCTTGGGGGATATTCTCTCCCAGTCACTTCATATTTCACCCAAACCTTTGTCCAGTAACTCTATTCATGGTTTTACTCTTCATGGTAATAGACAATTATTTCTGGTAAACCTTATTTGGTGAGCGACGTACCCAAGTTTCATCTTCAGTTGGTATCAATGCGCATTCTTCATTTGTTTATCCCGGGACAGGGGACCCAGAATGAACTGATTAATGATTCACTCAAATTTTTGGGTGTTCCCCTGTACCCCTGACGTTTTCACAGCCATTTCCATTTTTGGCATTGGATTATTTCAAATTACGCCAAGAAGCGTAATTCGCTTTTTAATTGAGATGTGGCGTTGTTTACACGGATGGAGAGTAAGAAGCTAGTTCAGCCAATTTTTAATATGACTGGCATCATCGAATGTGCCAGAAGCTATTTTTAGTAAACTATTTTCTACATATTTTTAGTAAGCTATTATATTTGGTAAGCTATTTTCTACAGCCATGCTAGATTATTTTTCCAGAAACTCGCCTTGGTAGGAAAAGAGTTCAAGAGGAATACCGTCACTAGTATATCGACAGGGGACCCGTTTACCCTCCCAAGAGATAGCCAGAGATATCAGTGGTAACCCAGGTTGGGTTCACCCTTGGACTAGAGTTTGGCTTGTTTGATCGTCCGATCACGTTACCATACCATGGAACAGCGTATACCGTAAAAGGGTACTAACATACTCTATATTTACTGTACAATAGTGGTAACCGCAAGGCCTTCCATTACGATATTTGGCGCCAGCGAAACTTCCCTCTCCAATAAGTCGTGTAGCACCATTTCCACGCCAATATCTGGTAGCAGCCGTGGTTACCATTCCAATAAATGTGTTTTGAAACTCAAGTTCGTTTGTGCTCTCGTATAGCCATTAGAGTAGAATAATCAATTACATTAAGGGGGCAGGATACCTCACGAGTAAGCATGCTACACCTGGTTTGAGGAATCAAAATCATTGAAGGATTCTCAATTAGTATTATTAGAAGAACAAGGGGGGCCCATGGCTGGCACCTACAATACCCCCTGCCCTGTCCCAAACCTTTTCTATTCTAAGCAGATCAATCCATGTTGATGGAACACTTACAAGGCAATTAGACCCATTAGTACCGTTCCTTGGTTTTTCCAATGTTGAATATTCAGCGTAACAGAAGGCACGTTTCGCTGTTCATGATAGCAGTTTTGGGAGAAATATTGACAGAAATTTTTTTTCCACAGCATTGTGAAATTTATAGACATGTACCCCTGGCCAGTGCGACGCAAGAATGATGATATTCAGTAGCGTGTTTCCTTTCAAGACCTCCAATATATTTTCAACTTGGGGGGCAAGGGATTTTGAGCGAAAGGAGAAGAGCAGTTAGATTTTCAAAGGCGTCCATCCCTTCTGAACCCACGTATGTTCCTGATTAAATTGTTCAAATTTACTTTAAATCTAGTAGGAGGTTACCCACAGTCATGAAAACATTAATCATGAAATTTTAGAATTGTTGAAATTTAATGCATGTGGCCTAGCAGGATTTGAATTTTGGTTATTTAGGAACTTCTTCCCTATCTGCAAAAACTTAGTATCTACGTAAATTTCCTGCTTCGGGGGATGGGATTCCGCTAGCGTTGATACGACGAGTTCGACAACGCAGTCAAAATTTCCCTATATACAATATTTTCTTAAATGTAAAATGATATTTATAGGGGTTAAACAGATTTTACCAATTGTCCACAGCCCAAACAAAGAGCGGATACAAAATAATTACATAACTGGTATCTACATCCAGCAAAACACGAAGTACAAAAGATAGGAAAAAATATTTCCGAATACTTACTGGTGTAATTCAGTATCTTCCTTTATTTCTCTTGTTCTAAACAGAAATAAAACCAGCTATTTTACGATTTTCTTGAGAACTAGGAAAAATGAGGATAAAACAAGCACATGCAGATGCAGATTATCATGTAGCTTTTGACAGAGAGTTAGAATAAAGCGTATTTTCAAATCACCTTTAAGGAGCATGTGATTTTTTTTTAAGATATGCTATGCTTCTTAGGGCATACCATTTTAAGGTTTGAGAGATTGGCTATTACGACATTTAATCAATGGCAACGAAAGGCTGTTGCAATACTTCGTATTACCCTAGCAACTTAAATAGTTATTACCGATTATTTACTGGCCATCTGCTTCACTAAATGTAAATGAATCATCATATTTTCAAGCCATTGTGAAGAAACTGAAAATTTAGAATGCAATAAATTAGGCCTATTCACTACAGTTGCTTTAAGCTACCATCAGTATGAAAAAAGAATAAATTAAAAAAAAGCAATGTTTATTCATAGCAATATTTTTAGGCTTAAATGAGCATGCCAGTTAAGACAAACAAATGGATCAAGTAACGCACACAAAGATGCTACAAAGACAGAACACCAAAAATCAAAAGTAACGAGTGCTATTTCAGGGTAAACATGATAATATATGCATATTCAAAAATTAAAAGATGAACTAAAGGGTTGAAATGACAAATAAAATCATGTAAAGAGTTTCTGTTGCCGAAATAAAGGCCGACTACTACCAATAAAGACTCACTGCCGCACCAACCCACCGGAGGGTGACAGCTTCGCGCGCTACTCCTCCGCTCTAATCTAGTTAAAGCCTTATACTTTAACCCCTCCTAAAAAACTTCTAATTTCCTTTACATCTTCCCTTATTGGCTCTTCCCACTTTATTTGGAGACGGCTTGCTGTTTTTCCCCGGATGAATTGCCGAAAAGAACAACCTTTGGCAATCAGTTATCCTTCATCCATCAAACTTGTCCTAGCCATCTCAACCTTTCTTTACTATTGCCCTAGAAATTGGTATAGAACTACATTTTTCTTACAGCTTGTTGTTTGACATACGCTAGAACTATCTGTTCCTAAGTTGTCTTGGTATGGAGGAAGAATATGATGGTTAAGGTTTATATGCATTTCAATCGGAAGTCTAACTGACAGGGTGGGAGAATTTAGAAGTCTAACTTGACAGGGTGTTAGAGAAGTCTAACTGAAGAGGCGGGAATACGTTTTATAACTCTTGTTCCATTATGTTTTATTTTCCTCAGGGTTACTGTTTTTTATTACATGCTTGAATTGAAAATGAGCATATGTTTTCAAAACTGGGATCTTTAAGTCTTATGATGCCACATGGTACTCTAGCACAGTGGATTGTCGTGCCCGCAACTTTAAAAAAATTATAATGTTTTGCTCATGGATATAAATAAGAATAAAGCTGGTATAGGAAATTACAGTGGATATTTTAGATTTAAAGAAGATTATTTGTTGCTATCTGTTTATTCGTATTTTAATATTATTGTAACTGGCTAGTAAGATTTATTAAGAATTTTAGAGTTTATAAATAGTAGGAACATAGTAATAGATTGGTATGATGACCACTATAGATAAACATGAAACCAACTAAATTAAAAAAAAAAATACGTTGAAGATGCAGGGTTCTTATTAAGTTAACAAAATAGTTTGCGTTTAATCAGGTTATATATGAAGTGGATCTTAAACTAAGCAGCTTATTGTTAAGAGAATTCCGAATAATAAGGTTGAATCTCTGATTCAAAGGCTTAGATATCCTTCCTTAGATCATCTTAGGTCTCCGTTTCCACTTCTTCAGCTACAGTGGGAAGGTTTTGAAACTTTTGAAACTTTTTTTTTTTTTTTTTTTTTTTTTTTTTTTTTTTTTTTTTTTTTTTTTTTTTTTTTTTTTTTACGACGCCAGTTTTGCAGCTTTAACCTGAGAGATTGAACTTTATCCTGGAAGTTAACAATTCCAAGCTCTTGACCCTACAGTTTTAGATTAGCTTATTTATATAATCTAAGATGTCAGAAAGTATACTTTTCTTTGGATCCAAGTCTCTTTACTAAAGTATGTCAAAAACTCTTGTTAGTACCTCATGATCAGAGTTCATCTAATTGCATGTGTTTTTGACCTAATAGGTCTTTTTTACTTTTACTAATAAGTCCTAAAATTATACCGTGAGTGGGAGGCCCTTGGATAAATCTCAGGTAAGATCATATTCAATTTCGGTAAAATGCTGTTTTGTAATAATAACAACAGAGACCACACTACTTTTCCATCATAAAAAAGCAAGAGATACTTAAAACAGGTAGTATTTTCAAATAGAAACTAGTTAAGTGAATATTTCGTCTGTATGTCATGCTGCCATCTTCAAAAAAGATATCTTCTATCATGCAAAAAATATTAAGATGAATAGAACCCATTTTATGGATGCATTTGTGATTTTTGATTATCCACATCTGGCCCAACAACAGCCAGGTTGTCCTCAAACAGGATGGGAGGAGGTTGGGGTGGAGGAGTAGCACGTGCAGCTGTGTTGGTCTGGTGCTGCTGTGAGTTGTTCATAGTAACATTGTCTCTTTAAAAATATATTTTTAAAGAAAAAATGATAACTATCTTGCAAAAATGCGCAAAAGTACAATGACATTTTCTCCATATATATATATATATATATATATATATATATATATATATATATATATATATATATATATATATATATATATATATATATATATATATATATATATATATATATATATATATCTAAATGAATTAGATATCTAATGAAAATCTAAATGAATTACGTGAATATATTAATGAATTATCTGTAAATAAAGACGCTTCATTTGACCATCAAGCAGTAAGAATGTAATTAGGAAATCCGATATTTATAGGCAATCACGCTGGAATAGAGGTGGTGAGAGAAAAGTAAGAAGAAGGGGCAGGGGGGATGAGAGAATTGGTGGCCGTGGTACTCGCCAGGCTTGCCCCTTAAATTACAGGGACAAGGTAATCAGCCTTCAACGCTTGCCTCATTTCTCTCGAATGGAAGCCCCAGAAGAATAGTGGTTCTATGCGTGTTTTTCCAGTTTTAAATTTCTGGAGCGGAACATTACAAAAGGAAAAGATACAGTTATCAAGACTGCATCGAAAAATGTCGCAAAAGGTGCGATAAAGCAGGCACAGGAAGTGTGCAAAAGTGCCTTGAAATTTGATATTCTTGAAAGGCGCAGGGCTTCGCATCCAAGCGTAACATTTTTGGCAGATTTCCATGATCTGTTGAGTGATTTTTTAGCACGCGAGGAGGATCCATCCTCTTTGTTATTGTTAATCCTTATGATGTACCATCTATCCCTAATGAACCAAGCACTATTGTAGCAGCTTGCTTAAACGAGTGCGTGTGGATGCTAAATTTTCTCGTTGAAAAGCAGGAAACCTCGATACAGCCCTCAGGCCCTGTAGTCTGACCCCCAGTGCAAGCTAAAGTGCAACCTTCTGTTCCTGTTGTGTTGATCAATGTTCTGAGCAGCTTGAGTATTCGAAACCTAGTTAATACACGGAATTTTGAGGAAAACTTGGTTCTGCTGACTAGGTCCAGCATATTGTGGCTAAAATAAACAAGATAGTAGTACATCTGTTTAACGAACAATCAGCGGTTGCTGCTGTTTCCACAATACCGAACATGCTAAATATTCGAACGAAAGTAGTGAGGCACGAGTATGCCGGCATTATCAGGATGGACCAAGACAATAACCTTTCACAAATACCTATTCTTGTCAACAGTGTGAATAGCACAACTAGATTCGGTAATACGTCCGTTGTCAATTTAGAATTTATATCAAAAGATAAATTACATCGTGGTATTGGGCACCGAATCAATATTGAATATTGTTTGTTATAAATCACTTTGCCGATCGAGAAGGCTTTGGTCGCTTTGCTAGAGATTGTTCTAATCCAACTAAATCCAGCAAATGTGCCATTAATTATAGAAACTGTAATAGGAGCTGCTCGGCACAGTCCTTTATCTGTGGCAGCTGGGGTGGAAGTCATCGAAGCAACAGCCTGTCGTGTTCAGAGGTTAAGAAACACCTTCCTGTTCGAGAGCCCGACGTTAGAAATGAAACTATAAGCCGTTTGTCTTAATATGGGCTCTATTCCTAGTGATATAGTTTCTGTATTTGTTCAGAAAATTAATAGCGCCCGAGAAATATTAGAACCTCTTATTTAAGTATGATATGGTCTGTTTATAGCCAAACACTAACTCAATGTGGATAATTTTCCTATGCCAGAAGTTTTGTCTGACCATTTATTTTTTATTAGACCTATTGAAACTACTACTGGCCGTCCATATGATGGCTTATTAGTTGTTGTAAATAAGAAGTTTAGATGCAGTTGTTATGAACCTAGAGATCTAGCCATTCGGTTCAACTTAATCGAAAACCTAATAACTATGTCTTTGGGGACGATATAATCCCCTACAGTCCCCGGGGAAGGGACTGCAAGTTACAAACTTTGACCATTGTTTACATATGGTTATTATGGAGTGTACAGACGTTTTCAGAGGGACTTTTTCGTGTTGAGGTGGTAGTGGGCCGGGAGAGGGGAAGGGGGAGGGGCTATGTGGGGGATCTTTCCATGGAGGTATTTATCATGTGGGAAGAGAACTTCCATGAAGGGGTCGCAGGATTTTGTTCAGTATTAAAAGCACTAAAACTTAAAACAAACATAAAATCTTACGTATATATTGGGGTTCGTCCCCTCCAAAATACCTTGCTCTTCGCACTAAAGTAAGTTAGTAATTTCAACTATTTACTCTACAGCCTTTGCGATTTAGGGGTCATTCTTAAAGATTTGCAGTAAAATTCAAGCTTTAGTGTAAAGAGCGAGGTATTTACGAGGGGGAAAACCCCCTCATATACGTAATAAAAAATACACAAATATAGTAGTTCTATAATCCGTAAGGTACGTATGTTTATTACTAACAGAAGGTTCGTTCAAAAAAAAAATGTTGCGTTTTTAAGTAGCCAAAAATTGGAGAGCAACTAGGCCTCCTCCTTCATTCTTTTTTTATCAAAATCAAAACTATGAAGAAAGCCATTTAGCAAAAAAAAAATATACCAATTTCATTTTGATTACTCATTTGCAGTGGGCCAAAATCAAACATGCATTAATTCAGAAACATTCAAATATTAAATAAAAAAACATGTTTTTCTACTGCAAGTAAGGAGTAACACTAAATCTTAAAACGAACAGAAATAGCTCCGTATATGAAAGGGCTTGTCCCCTCCGCAACGCCTCAATCTTTACCTTAAAGTTCTTTCATTTTTTCAAAAAATAGAGTTGTGGCAGTCAAAACTTAGTGTAAAGAGCAAGTCGTTTGGTTACTTATGTTTTTGTTTGTAGTTCGTGAAGAAGTAATAAATACTACTACTACTACTACTACTACTACTACTAACTCACTGCAGCACCAAGCCGCCTGAGGCCAACACAGCTACGCACGCTCCTCCTCCAACCTAATCTATTTAAAGCCTCCCTCTTACACCCTCCCAGGAAGTTCCCATTTCCTTTAAATCCTTATTTATGACATCCTCCCAACCCAGACAAGGACGACCTGCTTTCCGTGTAGCCCCAGACGGTTGGCCAAAAAGGACAATCTTCAGTAATCTGTCATCCTTCATCCGTAGAACGTGGCCTAGCCATCTCAACCTTTCTTTCATTATAGCCCCAGAAAGCGGGATTGAACCACACTTTTCGTACAACCTACTGTTTGAAATACGGTCAGTCAGCCGGGTACCCAGAACAATCCGTAGGCAATTTCTCTGGAAAACATCTAGTAAATTTTCATATGCTTTTCGGAGTGTCCATGCTTCAGAGCCATATTTGACCACTGTCATCACTGTAGCTTCCAATATTCTAATCTTGGTTTGTAGGCTTATCTTTCTATTCTTCCAAACTTTTTTTAACTGTGAAAAAACACCCTGAGCTTTAGCTATTCTACTTTTAACATCTTCACTGCTCCCACCATCTTTACTAATAATACTACCAAGGTAACTGAAGCTCCCAACCTGATCAATCTTTTCGTTACCTAAGGTCACCTGTTCATCTTCACTTATTCCTAACCTTAGTGACTTAGTCTTCTTAACATTAATTTTCAAGCCTATTTTAGCACCCTGAACTCGTAATATTAAAATAAATATTTAAATATTTAATATTTAAATAAATAAAGTTTATAAAATTTATAAACTTTATTTATTAAAATATTTATTTAAGTAATTTAATTATTTAAATAAATATTTAAATAAATAAAATATTTAATAAATTATTAATTAATAACTAAATAAATAAAATATTTAAATAAATATTTATAACATATTTTAAATAAAAATTAATTTGATAATATTTAAATAAAAATTAATAACATATTTGAATAAATTAATAAAGTTTCTAACTTTGGGGGTAAATAAAATGATCTTGCATTACAAAAATTTCAGCATTCCGGTTTCTGTGTCAGTCATACTCCAAATTTGATTTCAAGACTACCAAACAGTTCTACCAATAAAAACTATAATAATTAAATTACAAATGCCACCATATGTAGAATTTCAATTATAAAAAAGATGACGTTATTGCGATAGGGATTGCATTGATAAATCATTGCCTGTTTTATACTTCTTTTCTACCATATAAAAAAATTTGAATTCCTGTCAATAGGGATTAAAGGCCACCTTCCGTGAATGACCTCTGCTAGGAGACTGCTCTAAGTGCTGACTATTTCCTGGATGAAACTGTTCACATATATATTTCTAAGTTTTATTCCATAATTTTCTTGTGAATATTTTCATTTAACGAACAAGTTTGCAAAGAATTCCTCTTTTCACCTTCCCTATGCCAGGGGCCATACCAACAACTTCTTTGAAAAAGATTAATGCCAAAACTCTTATGAAAGAGTCGACTATTTGTTGGAAATAAATTTAAAATAAACAAATAATGAATTGGTCAAGCGAAAAAGTCATAAGGGTCACAGCAAATGCACAAATATGCTTGCTAAGTATACGATTTTTAAACGTTTTCTGTTTCAAAAATTAATGAACTACTATAATTATCAATATATCGTGTTTTGTGTAGTATATTGACCATTTTTTGTAATAGGAGAGTCTTCTGGAAATGACTGAATGAAATGACTAGAACTTTTGGCCTAGAATTATTGGAAATGATCTTGTCTACATACCCAGCAGTTTTCTTCAGTGTAAGTAAGATTCTAAGAGTAATGAGTGGTTAAGTTTGAATCTATGAATACCCAGTATTTTGAATGGGGGAAAAGGAGGGAAGAGATTTAACATGATAAAGGACTTTTAGTCTTTTTAGCCATTGAATAACTGAAAAGTGTAGCTAAAGGGGTGCGAACATCAAAGTCAATAATTATCCTCCTTTGAGTACTGTCATCGCATTAAATCATGGAAAAGCACCGTATGAAAACAAAGGAAAACTGCTATGGCCTATTTAAGACATATATATATATATATATATATATATATATATATATATATATATATATATATATATATATATATATATATATATATATATATATATATATATATATATATATATATACATATATATATATATATATATATATATATATATATATATATATATATATATATATATATATATATATATATATATATATATATATATATATATATATATATATATGTATATATATATATATATATATATATATATATATATATATATATATATATATATATATATATATATATATATATATGTATATATATATATATATATATATGTATATATATATATATATATATATATATATATATATATATATATATATATATATATATATATACTAGCTGTTGGGGTGGCGCTTCGCGCCACCCCAACACCTAGTTGGTGGGGCGCTTCGCGCCCCCCCAAGCCCTCCCGCGTGCGTAAGTCGTTAAGCGCCATATTAGTTACGCGCCATTGTAGTTGTGTCCCTGTGTCCCACCTGTGAATAGAGATAGATATAAATATATGTGTTAACTACGTAAAACATGCGAATATACAACATTCTTCGCTGTCCCATTGTCTGTGCATATAAATAGATTGTCAGGTTTACTGACTCTTGAACATGCAACATATAATTGTCCATGGGAAAAACAATCCGTGTTCAGATCTATACCTCATTATTCTAATGATGTGTCCCTGTGTCCCGGTCGTCATTTATATTCCCTGTGTCCCGGTCGTCATTTGTGTCCCGGTGTCCCAGTTTGTAATTTCTCTTTGAGTGTCCCGGTCGTCATCTATATTCCCTGTGTCCCGGTGTCCCGGTCGTCATTTGTGTCCCGGTGTCCCGGTCTGTAATTTCTATTCGAACAATCCCTGTGTCCCGGTCGTCATTTATATATCCCGCCTGTGCCCCCGGCGTCCCCGTTGTAGTTGTGTCCCTGTGTCCCAGTCGTCATTTATATTCCCTGTGTCCCGGTCGTGATTTGTGTCCGGGTGTCCCAGTCTGTAATTTCTCTTTGAGGTTCCCTGTCGTCACTTATATTCCCTCTGTCTCGGTCGTCATTTGTGTCCCGGTCTGTAATTTCTCTTTGAGTGTTTTTTCTTTTTATTTTTTTTTTAGTTTTTTACCTTTTTTCTTTTTTCAGTTTTCTTTTTCTTCTTTATTTTTCAGCGTCACTATGAAGTACATATCGACGAACCTTTGTTTTTTTAACTTAAATCTGGAAGGCATTGATGACCTTATCCAAGTCAAAATCCCAAACCCAATCATCATCGCTATCATTTTCAGTTTTGATATGTTTTGACTCTCGCTGTCCAGGTGGATTTTCATCTAACTGTGCGGTTTTGCGTTCTTTAGCCGCAAGCCTGTTTTCTTGCTGTTCTTGCGATTCCTCGGAACGCTTTCTTTTCTTACTTTCTCTATCAGCAGCAAGTTTTTTGGCATAAACTCTTTGAGCAGCTTCCTCGGCTGTTGCCATTGTAGGTTCTTCAGTCATTTTACAATTAAACATTTTTCCGTGAACAAATGTCTTAAATACCGTTAATGACGTCACCGTCAAAGCAAAAATGACGACAACTAATTTCATGACGTCAGTCAACACAGAAACATGACGTCACCTGATCCACAGACAGACACAAAGACAGACAACTTATTTTTATATATATAGATATACTAGCTGTTGGGGTGGCGCTTCGCGCCACCCCAACACCTAGTTGGTGGGGGCGCTTCGCCCTCCCCCAAGCCCCCTCGCGCGCGTAAATCGTTACGCGCCATATTAGCTACGCGCCATTGTAGTTGTGTCCCTATGTCCCACCTGTGAATATATATATATATATATATATATATATATATATATATATATATATATATATATATATATATTTTTAACTACGTAAAACTTGCGAATATACAACATTCTTTGCTGTCCCATTGTCTGTGCATATAAATAGATTGTCAGGTTTACCGACTCTTGAACATGCAACATATAATGGTCCATGGGAAAACAATCCGTATTCAGATCTATACCTCATGATTCTAATGATTGCCCTTGAGCTTTGTTGATGGTGATTGCTAATCGACCATTCCCTGAGTCGCCATCGTCATTTATATATCCCCCTGTGCACCCCGGCGTTCATTTATATTCCCTGTGTCCCGGTCGTCATTTGTATCCCGGTGTCCCGGTCTGTATGTACATTCGTTTTTTAGTTTTGTTTTTCTCCTTTATTTTTTTTCCTTTTTTCTTTTTTTTCTTTTTTAGTTTATTTAGATTTTTAGATTTTTTAGTTTTTTTATTAGTTTTTAGTTTTTTTGTAGTTTTTACCATTTTTTTAGTTTTTTTAGTTTTTTTTTTTACTTATGTCCTGGTCGTCATTTATACTCCCTGTGTCCCGGTCGTCATTTGTGTCTCGGTGCTTTGTTGATTGCTAATTTATATTATATTTATATTTATATTTTTTATATTTATTAATATTTTTTTAGTTTTCTTTTTCTCTTATTTTTCAGTTTTTTCCTTTTTTTTAGTTTTTTGTTTTTTAGTTTTTAGTTTTTTTTTGTTTTTTACCTTTTTTTAGTTTTTTTAGTTTTTTTAGTTTTTTAGCTTTTTTAGTTTTTTTATTAGTTTTTATTTTTTTTTTAGTTTTTGCCTTTTTTTAGTTTTTTCAGTTTTTTTAGTTTTTAGTTTTTTACCTTTTTTTAGTTTTTTTTAGTTTTTAGCTTTTTTAGTTTTTTTTTTTTTTAGTTTTTTTTGTAGTTTTTACCTTTTTTAGTTTTTTTTCTTCTTTTGTATTAGTGTGAAATAATTCAGACGTCATATGCGGACAAACACGACGTCACTCGACAGACAGACAGACAGACATAACCCACAAACAACTTATTTTTATATATATTTATTCATATTTTTTTAGTTTTCTTTTTCTCTTTTATTTTTCAGTTTTTTCCTTTTTTTTTTAGTTTTTTTCTTTTTTAGTTTTTAGTTTTTTTTAGTTTTTTACCTTTTTTTAGTTTTTTTTTAGTTTTTTTAGTTTCTTAGCTTTTTTAGTTTTTTTATTAGTTTTTATTTTTTTTGTAGTTTTTGCCTTTTTTTATTTTTTTCAGTTTTTTTTTGGTTATTAGATTTTTACCTTTTTTTAGTTTTTTTTAGTTTTTTAGCTTTTTTTAGTTTTTTTTCTTTTTAGTTTTTTTTGTAGTTTTTACCTTTTTTAGTTTTTTTCTTCTTTTGTATTAGTGTGAAATAATTCAGACGTCATATGCGAACAAACATGACGTCACCTGATCCATCCACAGATCCACACACAGACAACTTATTTTTATATATATTTTTAGTTTTTTTATTAGTTTTTATTTTTTTTGTAGTTTTTGCCTTTTTTTATTTTTTTCAGTTTTTTTTTGGTTATTAGATTTTTACCTTTTTTTAGTTTTTTTTAGTTTTTTAGCTTTTTTAGTTTTTTTTCTTTTTAGTTTTTTTTGTAGTTTTTACCTTTTTTAGTTTTTTTCTTCTTTTGTATTAGTGTGAAATAATTCAGACGGCATATGCGAACAAACATGACGTCACCTGATCCATCCACAGATCCACACACAGACAACTTATTTTTATATATATAGATATATATATATATACTAGCTGTTGGGGTGGCGCTTCGCGCCACCCCAACACCTAGTTGGTGGGGGCGCTTCGCGCCCCCCCCAAGCCCCCCCGCGCGCGTAAGTCGTTACGCGCCATAATAGTTACGCGCCATTGTAGTTGTGTCCCTATGTCCCACCTGTGAATATAGATATATATATATATATATGGTTTTAACTACGTAAAACTTGCGAATATACAACATTCTTTGCTGTCCCATTGTCTTTGCATATAAATAGATTGTCAGGTTATCCCCCTGTTTCCCCCGGTGTCCCCGTTGTAGTTGTGTCCCTGTGTCCCGGTCGTCATTTATATTCCCTGTGTCCCGGGTCCCGGTCATCATTTGTATCCCGGTGTCCCGGTCTGTATATACATTCGTTTTTTAGTTTTGTTTTTCTCCTTTATTTTTTTCCTTTTTTTTTCTTTTTTAGTTTATTTAGATTTTTAGATTTTTTAGTTTTTTTATTAGTTTTTAGTTTTTTTTTCTTTTTAGTTTTTTTGTAGTTTTTACCTTCTTTTTAGTTTTGTTAATTTTTTTTTTTACTTGTGTCCTGGTCGTCATTTATACTCCCTGTGTCCCGGTGCTTTGTTGATTGCTAATCGAACATTCCTTTTGTCCTGGTCGCTTTCTCTTTGAGTGTCGTCATTTATTTTTTTCTTCTTTAGTTCTTTTAGTTTTTACCTTTTTTAGTTTTTTTTTAGTTTTTAGTTTTTTTAGTTTTTTACCTTTTTTTAGTTTTTTTAGTTTTTTAGCTTTTTTATTTTTTTTATTAGTTTTTAGTTTTTTTGTAGTTTTTGCCTTTTTTTTTAGTTTTTTGTCCTGGTCGCTTTCTCTTTGAGTGTCGTCATTTATTAGTTTTTTCCTTTTTTTTTTTAGTTTTTTATTGGTTTTTACCTTTATTTTAGCTTATTTTTCAGTTTTTTCCTTTTTTTTAGTTTTTTTTTTATTTTTTATTTTTTTAGTTTTTTACCTTTTTTTAGTTTTTTTAGTTTTTTTAGTTTTTTAGCTTTTTTACTTTTTTTATTAGTTTTTAGTTTTTTTTTGTAGTTTTTGCCTTTTTTTAGTTTTTTCAGTTTTTTTTTTTAGTTTTTTATTGGTTTTTACCTTTATAGTTTTTTTAGTTTTTTAGCTTTTTTATTTTTTTTATTAGTTTTTAGTTTTTTTTGTAGTTTTTGCCTTTTTTTAGTTTTTTCAGTTTTGACGTCACCTAATCCAGTTTTTTCAGGTGACGTCACCTGACACATCCATCCACACATCCATCCACAGATCCACACACAGACAACTTATTTTTATATATATATATATATATATATTATATATATATATATATATATATATATATATATATATATATATATATATATATATATGTGTGTGTGTGTGTGTGTGTGTGTGTGTGTATATATATATGTGTATGATTTTTGTTGCAAAGGAATAAGTCTCTATTACCCCTGCTGAGCTTTTAATTTTTACGATTAAAAAAAAATCATTGTGATTACTTTTTTTTAAAGAAGGGAAATACCTTCTATGTTTAGAGGGGAGGTGGTAGCTTCTGTTTAGAGTACCAATGATTCTGTCCTTTTCAGGCTTTTACCCAGAATCATGTTGACATAATGCCAACAGTTTTTCTCTGAATAAGCTCAGGCCAGGGTTACCAAAGACTGATGGACCATCTTTTTCTGTGATTTTAAATGTAACACTTATTCTCTATTGTTTCATAATAGGATTGCCACTTGTTGAGAATCTCCTCAGTGATATATCGGTGATGAAGTAAATTTAAGTCCTTGTTTTCCCTGACGGAATGGCAGATGTCATCATTGAGAAGCTATGTGGTTCCATTTGCTACCTTATCTACGGCATGTCCTCATGAGGGTTTTCTTGGATTATCCTAGCTACTGATATAACTAAATACAGTCTGGCTTTGTACATCCCATTGATTTTTGAAAATCCTGGGCTATATTAGCAATATGGCTGGCAAGGAGTGTCAGGGAAAAGCAGGGGTGAATGCCTTCTTTGTTCAAATAACGATTCAACAGGAATAAATCCTTTTATTAGACAGTGAAAACAATGACAAAATCTCTGGATTTTGACAAAATGTCCAGAGATTTCGTCATTTACAGAGATCACTGTCAAATAAAAGGATTCATCTCCATTAAACTCTTATTTCTACGTAATGTAGAGGCATTGTGGTCTTCGAATATACCTAAGGGTTTGTTTGTTGGATGGAAGCATAGTTTCGGGTGAATTGGCTAATGTAATTATTTGTTAATAGGGAGGGTTGTTGCGACCAGGAGCCGGATAATTGCATGTCTTTTTCTCTCTTTTTTTTGATGGTAGTACATATGTCTGAAATACTTCATTGTTTAAGGATTTCATGTTTTGTGAACTAGCGAAAGCTTAAGGGGAGCTGAAAAATCTTTGAAAATCTTAATTTTTGGTGAAGTGTCAATTGCTAATCTGGAAATGTATGCATTTACCTTTTTTCAAAAGCTTTCTTGGACTGTGCCTCCCCTTTCCTGGTCAGAACATATAGAGGCTCAGATACAGATACAGAGGCTCACATTTCGGTCTATTTATCTGAAGAGGGACACGCCAAGAACCTAGTGCTTAGAAAATATCTTCATTTCGTCCTGCCAAATGAGTCAACTCCTGTTAAGCGCATAAAACTGCAGTCTTGGCAATTCGGTATTCCATGCGTTCTGTGATTTGTATCGAAAAGTTGCAGTGAAAGTTAAAATTAGTGTATCGAGTGGGGCAAAATATCCCTCTACTATTATCTCAGTTCGACAAGGGATTCGTCAAGGAGCTATCTCTTTGTCACCTCTTTCCAATTATAGTGCAGTTAAGGCTCAGCACATAGTTAAACCGAGCTTTGTGTATCTTGGTCAAGATCTTTATTTATTGATTATTGTTTTTTTCCCATTTTAAAGAGTTTTTTGGCGTTGAAAAGCTCATATGAGAAAATAGGTCTCTCTTTCAACGAGACTAAAACAGAGTTTATTGTCTTCAATCGTAAAGGAAGTGTGCCTGCCCTAGAAGTAAAACTTTGTGGCAAGATCATTCCATTTGAAATTATGTTCCCAGTACCGTTTCCCGTTTGAAGACTCTGTTCATTACTTCAATAGAAGGCACAAAAGTGGCTCACAACCTGGAAGTGGAACCAGGTTGAAGTACAGCGAAACTTCAAATATTGTTATTTATAATATTGTTATTTATAATAATTATGTTTTGGCACCTGTGTCAGTTTTGCCCCTATTGGTGCTGTATCCTTTACAGGTGTCATCGCTGGATACAATGTAAAAAAAAGTAAGCTGCATTGAAAATAAAAAAAGAGAAAGGAAAAGTAGTAATGGATGTACTGAAAAATACAAGGAAAAAGCAACAAAAACGTCATGTAGAGGTTTTAAAGGGATGTGGTTGGAAATATATTTATGTATTTTACCCTATAACTTAGGTTTACAATACTTTATTTCTTTTTTAGCACCCAGAGTTTGTGTTTCTACTTAAAGAGTGTGTTTGTGCGTTAGTAATCAAGCTTTTTTCGCCGAATGTTAAACATCAATCCAGAATTAGTCCTGCTCAGCAAGCTGCCTCTCAAGATAAGCCCTACTACCCTGTTAGCCTACGGCTTTTAAGACTCGTCACTGTTCTTGTTCAGAAGTACTACAAAATATTGGTAAGTCGTAAGTTATTGTTAATTAGGATAATTAAATTGAAAAACAAGAAATTTCAAAGAAAAGTAAAGTGTTATAGTGTATGAAAACGACTTATTTCTACGGTTAGAAAAAAGCTACATTGAGTGAAACTTGAGACGAACAGAAATTGCATTGATTGAAGTGAGGAATTAAAGAATAAATCAAATCAATGAATTGACTGAATAAAGGAAACCTTAAGCGAACAGAAATGAAAATAAATAGTAAAGTCAGATTTAAAACGAACAAAACTATTTCTAATAAGAGCTAGGCTACTCCTTCACATCCCCTAAAACCTTCAAGAAGTGAAGTTAGGTTATCCAAATGAAATATACTTAATTATGAGTATAAAAATAATACTTTAGAAAGAAATCTGTGTTTAGACAGAAACTAAACACAGAAACCGGTTTACAGTACGTCAATGGATGAACAACTTCAGTGGTCAGCGCTATAACAGAAAAGTACCCTAAATTCTATTACTGCTACTACTGCTGCTACTACGACTACTACTGTTACTACTTCTACTAATACTACTACTCCTTCTACCACTGCTACTAATACTGTTGCTATGGATAAACAGATAGATTATATATATATAAAGGTATACCTAGGTGATTTATAAAATATTTCTTTTTTGTATTTGAATAAGAATAACTTTATGGAAACTTGTAAATAATTTCAGAGGATGATTTTAAATACTGGCAGAATTATAATTTAATATATCTGATTTTGGTCAAATATTAAAATAATTTTTTCTTAACGAGCGAATGAGGATGAGGAAGTTTTGTTGAATTTTGGCATCAGCTTTAAGACTAGAAATAGCTTTTACTCTGTTTGGATTTTTGATTTTAACAGGATGTAGCCTCCTGTCTAGGAATACACAAAAAAGTCAGATAGAATTTGAAGAAAAATTGAAAGGTATTGGGAAGAAATCAATACTGTACAGGCTCAAAAAATTTCTGTTGAAAAAATACTGAAAGACACTTGTGACAGTAGCGATTACGATGGTTGTAAGCAGATTTGAATAGCGAATCAATCGCCTTTTAATTTAAAAATTTCGAGTGAAGTATTTTATGTAATATTAAGCCAGTCATCACTTAATATATCTATATATATATATATATATATATATATATATATATATATATATATATATATATATATATATATATATATATATATATATATATATATATATATATATATATATATATATATATATATATATATATATATATATATATATATATATATATATACATATACATATATATATATATATATATATATATATATATATATATATATATAGATATATATATATATATATATGTATATATATATATATATATATATATATATATATATATATATATATATATATAAATATATATATATATATATATATATATATATATATATATATATATATATATATATATATATATATATATATATATATATTAAAAATTTTGAGTGAAGTATGTTATGTGATATTAAGCCAGTCATCACACAATGCACACCTTTTTGGGGTGGGGGACATAAACAGTAATTCCAAGAACATTAAAAGGCTATTCATTCCAGTGCCCCTGCTAGGTTCCAATGACCGGCTAGTGCAATAAATTGCTAGTTTTTTTTCAGATTTCTTTTTTTTTGCTTTCCATTTGCAAAGCTGACTGGGTAGGGGAGTGTTCAAGAAGGGGAATTTAAAAGCCTGTATGAGGATTTTCAACCTTGGGGATAGCAGCGGATGTAATCGCTATCCATGGACAATGGTATCTTGTACAGTCACGGTTAGGAATTTACAGCCAGGTTTTTCACCAGAATAAACCTGGTGGAGCTTCGCGCCACCCCAACACCTAGTTAGTGGGGCGCTTCGCACCCCCCAAACCCCCCCCCCCCCCGCGCGCGTAGGTCGTTACGCGCCATTGTAGTTATGTCCCTGTGTCCCACCTGTGAATATATATATATATATATATATATATATATATATATATATATATATATATATATATATATATACATATATATATATATATATGTTTTTAACTACGTAAAACATACGAATATACAACATCTTTCGCTGTCCCATTGTCTGTGCATATAAATATATTGTCAGGTTTACTGACTCTTGAACATGCAACATATAATTGTCCACTGGAAAAACAATCCGTATTCAGATCTATACCTCATTATTCTTATGACGTGTCCCTGTGTCCTGGTCGTCATTTATATATCCCGCCTGTGCCCCCGGCGTCCCCGTTGTAGTTGTGTCCGTGTGTCCCGGTCATGATTTGTGTCCGGGTGTCCCAGTCTGTAATTACTCTTTGAGGTTACCGGTGGTCATTTATATTCCCTGTGTCCCGGTATGTAATTTCATCAGTTGACAAACATGACGTCAGTCGACAAACAACTTCAGGACGCATACAGCTTAATCCTTATAATGACGTCAGTCGATATATATATATACAAGCTGTTGGGGTGGCGCTTCGCGCCACCCCAACACCTAGTTGGTGGGGCGCTTCGCGCCCCCCCAAGCCCCCCCGCGCGCGTTAGTCGTTACGCGCCATATTAGTTACGCGCCATTGTAGCTGTGTCCCTATGTCCCACCTGTGAATAGAGATAGATATAAATATATATTTTTCACTACGTAAAACATGCGAATATACAACATTCTTCGCTGTCCCATTGTCTGTGCATATAAATAGCATTTATATTCCCTGTGTCCCGGTCGTCATTTGTGTCTTGGTGTCCCAGTTTGTATTTTCTCTTTGAGTGTCCTGGTCGTCATTTATATTCCCTGTGTCCCAGTGTCCCGGTCGTCATTTGTGTCCCGGTGTTATATATCCCGCCTGTGCCCCCGGCGTCCCCGTTGTAGTTGTGTCCCTGCGTCCCGGTCGTCATTTATATTCCCGGTCGTGATTTGTGTCCGGGTGTCCCAGTCTGTAATTTTTCTTTGAGGTTCCTGGTCGTCATTTATATTCCCTCTTTGTCGGTCGTCATTTGTGTCCCGGTCTGTAATTTATCGTTGAGTGTTTTTTCTTGTTAGTTTTTTTTTAGTTTTTTACATTTTTTCAGTTTTTTTTTCTTCTTTATTTTTCAGCGTCACTATGAAGTATATATCGCCGAACCTTTGTTTTTTAACTTAAATCTGGTAGGCATTGATGACCTTATCCAAGTCAAAATCCCAAACCCAATCATCATCGCTATCATTTTCAGTTTTGATATGTTTTGACTCTCGCTTTCCAGGTGGATTTTCATCTAACTGCGCGGTTTTGCGTTCTTTAGCCGCAAGCCTGTTTTCTTGCTGTTCTTGTGATTCCTCGGCACGCTTTCTTTTCTTACTTTCTCTATCAGCAGCAAGTTTTTTGGCATAGACTCTTTGAGCAGCTTCCTCGGCTGTTGCCATTGTAGGTTCTTCAGTCATTTTACAATTAAACATTTTTCCGTGAACGCATGTCTTAAATATCTTGAATGACGTCACCGTCATTGCAAAAATGACGACAACTAACTTCATGACGTCAGTCAACACAGAAACATGACGCCACCTGACACACAGACAGACAGACAACTTATCTATATATATATACTAGCTGTTGGGGTGGCGCTTCGCGCCACCCCAACACCTAGTTGGTGGGGCACTTCGCGCCCCCCCAAGCCCCCCCGCGCGCGTAAGTCGTTACGCGCCATATTAGTTACGCGCCATTGTAGTTGTGTCCCTGTGTCCCACCTGTGAATAGAGATAGATATAAATATATGTTTTTAACTACGTTAAACACGCGAATATACAACATTCTTCGCTGTCCCATTGTCTTTGCATATAAATAGATTGTCAGGTTTACTGACTCTTGAACATGCAACATATAATTGTCCATGGGAAAAACAATCCGTATTCAGATCTATACCTCATTATTCTAATGATGTGTCCCTGTGTCCCGGTCGTCATTTATATTCCCTGTGTCCCGGTCGTCATTTGTGTCCCGGTGTCCCAGTTTGTAATTTCTCTTTGAGTGTCCCGGTCGTCATTTATATTCCCTGTGTCCCGGTGTCCCGGTCGTCATTTGTGTCCCGGTGTCCCAGTCTGTAATTTCTCTTTGAGGTTCCCGGTCGTCACTTATATTCCCTCTGTCTCGGTCTAATGAAGTCACCGTCAAAGCAAAAATGACGACAACTAATTTCATGACGTCAGTCAACACAGAAACATGACGTCACCTGATCCACAGACAGACAGACAGACAACTTATTTTTATATATATAGATATATATATATATATATATATATAGATATATATATATATATATATATATATATATATATATATATATATATATATATATATATATACATATATATATATATATATATATATATATATATATATCATGAAAAGAGAAATCACCAATGCTACAGCACAAACACAAAAAAAAAAAAAGAAGGAGACAGAAGGAGAAAAGGAAGACTGTTTTCCTAAATTAGTGATTAATATAGACCAGCACTTGAATGAGGCCTTAACCCTACTCATCCATACAATCACATAGGTCAAACAGCATAGCCACACACAATCAGCCATAAAGAATAATCCATGGACAGGCAGTCATGTCGTCAATAAGTATAAGTCGTCATTTACCAAACAATAGAAAAAATAATATAGACAAATAATTCAGAGGCAACACCCAACGCAAGGGCTCATCAGGAGAATACACTGGCCTATATAGGGTTTCACCACTCTAAATTCTCTACCCAGCACAGTGTTGTGGCTACCACAGAATATCCATGGCATCCCCGCGTCAGGTATCACCCCCAAAATACATGCCTATGAAAAAAAAAACAGCAAATGTAAAACAACCAAGTAAAACCAAAAACAAGCTTATCCTGTTAATATATCCCTCCCTTTAGCAACAATAGGTAAACTAAATATTATAAATTTTACCAAATCACAAATATTAACACATTGCAAAATACCTGAATGAAATAAACAATTATAGAATTCATCTTTACCATGTGGCTAATTTTTTAGAAAATCCGCTCAATTAGAAACACAATTCAAAATAAATGGCGCTGTGACAACATTTCTCGAACCCCCGAAATTAGTTAAAAATTTCTTTAAGTATTTCTAGATAATTCTTTTGATATTTATTTAAAAGTTCGTTATAATGAAAACTAAATGTTTTAAATTGCCAAGTTAATCTATTTGCAGAAAAACCTCTTGATATCAATTTTTGGCTTAAGACTTTACATCTATTTTTAAAATCAATATAATTACTACAAATCCTTGCATAACGAAGTAACTGTGAGAAAAACGCTGAATATGTGATATTTGAGTGTATATTACTTTCAGGGAATGGGAAACTAATCACTTCAAAATCAAAATCATCCGTTTTATTATACATTTTAAAACTTAATTTATTATTTTCACAAATATTAATATTTAAATCTAAGAAATGATCTTCATGACCAGCGCCATGACTAGGCTCAAGAATAAGCTCTGATGGATATATATTTTTAGAAATGTCAATGAAATCCTTACAATTTAAGACCAAAATATCATCTAAATATCTTTTATTATTTGACAGAGCATGTTTTAAATTAATTGGATTATTCTTATCCATCATATATTTATATTCTAGTTGACTTAAAAATAAGTCAGCTATAAATGGGCTGGCATTCCCCCCCATGGGAAATCCCACAATTTGCTTGTACAAATCACCCCCAAATCTTATATAAGTACTGTATAAAAAAAATTCCAATAACTCAAAAATCATATCCAAGCTGTAACATCTCAAGTTATCTCTAGTATTAAAGCAGTTTGTCCATATAGCTTTTTTATTATAGATGTCTATTTTTAAGAACCTTTTACTAGATAAGAGGAAAGATTTCTGTATAACAGTTTTTAAATTATCAAACACTAAATTAAGTGATAAATTAGTATACATTGTCGCAAAATCGAAAGACTCAATTCTTTTAGCTGAAACCATTGTTAAAGAAATCTATCACCTGCAGTGAATTATTAACACTCCAATATGGATTAAAATTCGAAAATTTTTTAATACCAAAACAATAGGTTTTAAGTTTATTTACAATTTCCTTTAAAATTAAAAAGAGGTCAGTAGCAGCAATGCGGGCTTGACATTTAGCTGCTCCAGCAATAAACCGTGGTTTAGGGGGATTCTTATGAAATTTTACAGTCCAATATAGGAAAGGGAACTTCTTATCATTGTCATTTATTTTAATATTAAAATTTTTTAAAAGTATTTCTTCGGTCTTTTCAATTAAATTCTCATCCTCTATATTTACCTTTTCGTAAACATTGGTTGTGCATAACTCCCTTTTTATATATATATATATATATATATCTATATATATAAAAATAAGTTGTCTGTCTGTCTGTGGATCAGGTGACGTCATGTTTCTGTGTCGGCTTACGTCATGAAATTAGTTGTGGTCATTTTTGCTTTGACGGTGACGTCATTCAAGATATTTAAGACATATGTTCACGTAGAAATCTATTAATGTTTAAGTTTACAATGACTGATGAACTTACCATGGCAAAAGCCGATGAAGATGCTCAAAGAGTCTATGCCAAAAAACTTGCTGCTGATAGAGAAAGTCAGAAAAGAAAGCGTGCCGAGGAACTACCAGAGCAACGCGAAAGTAGACTTGCTGCTAAAAGAGAAAGTGAAAAAAGAAGGCGTGCCGAGGAATCAAAAGAACAGCAGGGAAACAGGCTTGAGGCTGATAGAGAAAGAAAGAACAGAAAGCGTGCCGAGGAATCAAAAGAACAGCAAGGAAACAGGCTTGAGGCTGATAGAGAAAGAAAGAACAGAAAGCGTGCCGAGGAACTACCAGAGCAACGCGGAAGCAGGCTTGCTGCTGATAGAGAAAGTAAGAAAAGAAAGCGTGCCGAGGAATCAGAGCAACCTGAAAGTTATCGCCTGGCATTCAGGTACAACCCAGTCGATGATTATAGCTTGAGTAGATGTGTGAGGTACTGGTAAAACGTTTGTGATAAAACTGATTCTGGCATCAATTCGATCAAAAAATGATATAGCGTTGGCAATTGCGTCGTCCGGAATAGCCGCAACATTGCTGCCTGGTGGAAGAACTGCTCATTCCGCTTTGAAATTGCCTCTGACTTGCATTCTACAGAAACTCCGCGTGCAATATTTCCAAATCATCTGGGATGGGTAAAGTATTGCAGCAATGCAAACTTATTATTTGGGATGAGTGCACAATGGCACACAAAAAATCGCTCGAGGCTCTGGATCATTGCTTGAAAGATTTGCGAGGGAAGTCGAACCCTTTGGCAGCACCTTAATATTGCTTGCGGGAGATTTCAGGCAAACATTACCTATAATACCTAGATCAACTCCTGCAGACGAAATGAATGCTTGCCTGAAAAATTCTAATTTATGGGCACACGTAAAACATTAAAATTAACTACAAATATGCGTGTCCGATTGCAAAACGATGACTCTGGTCAAACATTTTCAGATCAATTGCTGGCAATGGGAAACGGAAAGCTCCCAGTAGACTCAATTTCAGGACGTATACAACTACCTGCTGATTTCTGTAATTTAGTGACGTCCAAAAATGAATTGATTGAAAAAGTATTTCTGAATATTCTAAAAAATTATAAAAATAATAAATGGCTAAGTGAAAGAGCGATTCTCGCACCCAAAAATATAGACGTCCACGAAATCAACAATATTGTTTTGACCAAGATTCGAGACCAGGCAGTCCTTTACAAGTCAGTCGACACAGTTTTGGAACCAAATGAAGCGGTTAATTATCCATCTGAATTTTTAAATTCCATAGATCTTTCAGGGTTTCCACCACACGTGCTACAACTAAAAACAGGCGTACCAATA
Source organism: Artemia franciscana (assembly GCF_032884065.1). Taxonomy (NCBI): domain Eukaryota; kingdom Metazoa; phylum Arthropoda; class Branchiopoda; order Anostraca; family Artemiidae; genus Artemia; species Artemia franciscana. Next base: position 43,679,861 of record NC_088866.1, on the reverse strand, counting down.
ATACTTTTAAGAAATATAAACCCACCAAAGCTTTGCAATGGCACTCGACTTGCCGTAAAAAAAAACAATGGAAAACCTAATAGAGGCCACAATCTTGACAGGGCCTTTTGAGGGTGAGGCTGTTCTTATTCCTCGCATTCCCATGATTCCAACGGCTCTGCCTTTTCAATTTAAAAGATTGCAATTCCCAAATCGATTAGCATTTGCAATCACCATTAACAAAGCTCAAGGTCAATCATTAGAAAAATGTGGTATAGATCTAAATACTGATTGTTTTTCCCATTGACAATTGTACGTTGCATGTTCGAGGGTCGGTAAACCTGACAATCTATTTATATGCAGCGACAATTGGACAGCGAAGAATGTTGTATATTCGCAAGTTTTACGCAGTTAATTTGTATTTTGGAACCAAATGAAGCGGTTAATTATCCATCTGAATTTTTAAATTCCATAGATCCTTCAGAGTTTCCACCACACGTGCTGCAACTAAAAATAGGCGTACCAATAATACTTTTAAGAAATATCAACCCACCAAAGCTTTGCAATGGCACGCGACTTGCCGTAAAAAAAAACAATGGAAAACCTAATAGAGGCCACAATCTTGACAGGGCCTTATGAGGGTGAGGCTGTTCTTATTCCTCGCATTCCCATGATTCCAACGGATCTGCTTTTTCAATTTAAAAGATTGCAATTCCCAATTCGATTAGCATTTGCAACCACCATCAACAAAGCTCAAGGGCAATCACTAGAAAAATGCGGTATAGATCTTAATACAGATTGCTTTACCAATGTACAATTGTATGTTGCATCTTTGAGGGTCGGTAAACCTGACAATCTATTTATACGCACAGACAATGGGACAGCGAAGACTGTTGTATATTCACAAGTTTTACGTAGTTAATTTGTATTGTATCTATCTATCTATCTATCTATATACAAACGAGTTGTGTGTATGCATGTTTGTTTGTTTGTAAAAAGAGCGTTTGCATATGACGTCATTATTAGTACATACGGCTTTGTATATGGACAGACAATGGGAAAGCCAAGAATGTTGTATATTCGCAATTTTTACGTAGTTTGAAACACATATATAAATCTATCTATATTCACAGGTGGGACACAGGGACACAACTACAATGGCGCGTAACTACTATGGCAAGTAACGACTTACGCGCGCGGGGGGGCTTGTCTATATATATAAAAATAAGTTGTCTGTCTGTCTGTGGATCAGGTGACGTCATGTTTCTGTGTCAGCTGACGTCATGAAATTAGTTGTCGTCATTTTTGCTTTGACGGTGACGTCATTCAAGATATTTAAGACATATATTCACGTAGAAATCTATTAATGTTTAAGTTTACAATGACTGATGAACTTACCATGGCAAAAGCCGATGAAGATGCTCAAAGAGTCTATGCCAAAAAACTTGCTGCTGATAGAGAAAGTCAGAAAAGAAAGCGTGCCGAGGAATCAAAAGAACAGCAAGGAAACAGGCTTGAGGCTAAAGAACGCAAAACCGCGCAGTTAGATGAAGATCCACCTGGACAGCGAGAGTCAAAACATATCAAAACTGAAAATGATAGCGATGATGATTGGGTTTGGGATTTTGACTTGGATAAGGTCATCAATGCCTACCAGATTTTAGTTAAAAAAACAAAGGTTCGGCGATATGTATTTCATAGTGAAGCTGAAAAATAAAGAAGAAAAAGAAAACTGAAAAAAGAAAAAATGTAAAAAACTAAAAAATACTAAAAAGAAAAACACTCAAAGAGAAATTACAGACCGGGACACAAATGACGACCGGGACAGAGGGAATATAAATAACGACCGGGACACTCAAAGAGAAATTACAGACTGGGATACCGGGACACAAATGACGACCGGGACACAGGGAATATAAATGACGACCAGGACACAGGTATTTAAGAATATCGTTCAAAGACAAATTTTTAATTGTAAGAAGACCGTTGAAAGAGAAATTTCTAATTGTAAAATGACTGAAGAACCTACAATGGCAACGGTACCACCATCGAAGTAGATAACCAGTGGGTTGTTCCATATTCCCCAATATTATCAAAAACATTTAATGCACACATAAACGTTGAATACTGTAACTCCGTAAAGGCAATCAAATACATATGTAAATACGTCAACAAAGGCAGTGACATGGCAGTTTTTGGCTTGCAGCCCAAAATCAAAGATTTCGACGAAATCGTACAATATCAGGCTGGAAGATACATAAGCAGTAATGAAGCTGTTTGGCGAATTCTTTCATTTCCGATACATGAACGTAGTCCAGCTGTTGTTCACTTAGCGGTACATTTACAGAATGGTCAACATGTTTATTTCTCGGAAACCAACGTGCAACAAAGAGCCCTGAATCCACCGGATACAAAATTAACAGCTTTTTTTTCGCTTTGCAAAAATGAATCTTTTGCAAAAAAACTGCTGTATACTGAAGTGCCTTCGTATTACACGTGGAATACTAAAAATAAAGTATTTGAACGTCGAAAACAGGGTAAGTCAGTCGACGGCCAACCTACTATCTTCAAAGATACCACGATAGGAAGACTCTACACCGGTCACCCCAATCAACATGAATGCTTCTTTCTACGCCTGCTTTTGGTGAATGTACCCGGTCCGACATCCTTTGAGTATTTGAGAACTGTAAACGGTACTATACATACTATACATGACACTTACCGTAGTGCATGCCAAGCTCTGAATTTATTGGAGAATGACCAACACTGGGATAACTGCATCAATGACGCGTGCGAAACGTCAACCCCTAGTGAAATTCGTGCATTGTTTGGCATCATTTTAACAACTTGCTCTCCATCAGCTCCTACAGATTTATGGGGAAAATATAAGTCAAAAATGTCCGTAGATATACTCCATTTAAAACAGTTAGAGACGTCAGATATGACTTTTGATTTTACATCAGAAATTTATAACTACACTTTAGTTATTATAGAAGATTTGTGCGTACATATGGCAAACAAACCTCTTCAGGATTTGGGAATGCCTTCATCTAACCGTATCGCTGCTGTTTCGACATGTGTAGAATTGGATCGTGAACAAAGTTACAGTACGAGTGATCTATTGTCGTATGTACAAAATAACATTTCCAAGTTAACGTCGGAACAAAAAGACATTTATGATACGATACTCAATTTCAGGACGTATACTGCTGGACCTGCTGATTTCTGTAATTTAGTGACATCCAAAAATGAATTGATTGAAAAAGTATTTCCGAATATTCTAAAAAATTATAAAAATAATAAATGGCTAAGTGAAAGAGCGATTCTCGCACCCAAAAATATAGACGTCCACGAAATCAACAATATTGTTTTGACCAAGATTCGAGACCAGGCAGTCCTTTACAAGTCAATCAACACAGTTTTGGAACCAAATGAAGCGGTTAAGTATGCATGTATGTTTGTTTGTAAAAAGAGCGTTTGCATATGACGTCATTATTAGTACATACGGCTTTGTATATGCACAGACAATGGGAAAGCCAAGAATGTTGTATATTCGCAATTTTTACGTAGTTTAACTCCTGCAGACGAAATGAATGCTTGCATTCATTTCAATGCTTGCATTGAAATGAATGTCCCGGGCGTCATTTATATTCCTTGTGTCCCGGTGTCCCGGTCGTCATTTATATCCCCCTGTGCCCCCCGGCGTCCCCATTGTAGTTGTGTCCCTGTGTCCCGGTCGTCATTTATATTCCCTGTGTCCCGGTCGTCATATGTATCCCGGTGTCCCGGTCTGTATATACATTCGTTTTTTAGTTTTGTTTTTCTCCTTTATTTTTTTCCTTTTTTCTTTTTTTTCTTTTTTAGTTTATTTAGATTTTTAGATTTTTTAGTTTTTTTATTAGTTTTTAGTTTTTTTGTAGTTTTTTCAATTTTTTTACTTTTTTATATTTATTAATATTTTTTTAGTTTTCTTTTTCTCTTATTTTTCAGTTTTTTCCTTTTTTTTAGTTTTTTCTTTTTTAGTTTTTAGTTTTTTTTGTTTTTTACCTTTTTTTAGTTTTTTTAGTTTTTTTAGTTTTTTAGCTTTTTTAGTTTTTTTATTAGTTTTTAGTTTTTTTTAGTTTTTGCCTTTTTTTAGTTTTTTCAGTTTTTTTTAGTTTTTAGTTTTTTACCTTTTTTTAGTTTTTTTTAGTTTTTTAGCTTTTTTAGTTTTTTTTCTTTTTAGTTTTTTTTGTAGTTTTTACCTTTTTTAGTTTTTTTTCTTCTTTTGTATTTGTGTGAAATAATGCAGACGTCATATGCGGACAAACAC